>NC_139482.1:93738710-93788710 GCF_008360975.1 Lichenostomus cassidix
ACAGTTCAACTATATCCCAAAGGGGGAAAAAAAAAATATATATAAATATATATATATATACGCTGAATTGAAAACAGACTTTCAAATTACTATATCACTTGATCACTGCTTAGTGGCACTAGCGAATGACAAATATAGCTAAATACTTCCAAATGCACAGTAAAAAAATATCATGTCCGTATATCTCCCTGACAGGTCTTCATGCATTTCACATTTCAAAAGCATGACAGGGATCTTATTTCTAAGATAAATTCCCCTATCTACTTATTTCCTCGTGTATTTATTGTGGATCTAACCTTCTACTACAAGAAATAAATAAGCAGGTTAAGTAGATGCTATCTTTTAACAAATAGTTTCTTCAGACTGTATTACAACTTTATGAATGTAAAATAAATCCCTCATTTTTAAATCCACCAAGACGTACATTTAACAGCATTGCATCTATTGAACCTCAATGTGTACTCTATTATTCACACACAATAAAAATGTTAAAATAACACTGAGAGTCTGTCTTTGAAGTGACAAAAGCCAGAAAAATCAGAATTAAAGGTGCAACTCCATCTCTAACTAAACCCTGTGTGTGCCTTTGGTAGCAGTCCAAATAGGATTTCTGACCTTTCTTAAGCTGTCTTTTTATTCCTTTTTTTTTATTTTTATTTTTTTAAAATTTTTCTCTTCCAATGGAGAAGGTTAGAAAAAGATCAAAAGAGGCTTTAGAGATGACAGTGATTTCTATCTGTCTCAGGTTCAGAGCTGCTTAGGGACTTCAATTTACATATTTTTGTAAATAAACAATTGTGAAATTCATCAGGAATTTTTTGTTTCTCCATGTTTTCAGACTTAGAGAAAGAAAAGCCAGTACTGCTGCTTTTCCTGATGGTTTGCACCCACCCCCAGTTAGAAAAGGCCCTTTTAATAATTTTTCTCAAAGAGAAGGTTGCAGTATCACTGATTCTCACACACTGGTTGGCAGTATCAGCAGCAGTGTGTGGTTTACAAGGAATATAAATAAAAGTATCTACCCAGAGTTTTACAAGGAATTTTTTTTCCCACAGTGTTCCTAGTTCATTCAATACACAGGATGGCCCTGCTCTACAAGCATCATTTGGTGGAGAAAACTTTCACCCTTTTAGAATACTTCACACACTAAGTTCTCTGCTTTTTTCCCCCTTCTGGATAATAACGTACACACATGAGCTCCAGTATAATTGTTAAATCCCATGTTTCCCTACAGAGGAAGCAATAACAACAAAACAAACTAATTCCAAAGCTTGAAAAATGCACTTTCATATGATCCATCAAAGGGGGCCAAGTTTCTCCTACTATTCATAAAATCACAACAGCAATCCTTTAGATGAACTAGAAAAGCAAACGGAGACTGTGCAAGATCTCAACAAAAGTTGCTGATGGCACAAGAAGACTAATATATGTCACGCGAAACTCCTCTTTCTAGCTGAAAACATATACCACAGTTCACCTGCTTTCCCGTCCCTACATACATGCTCTCTCTGCCTTCACTTATCTTTTCCTGATCCTGTGTGCAGTTATGTTTTTCTTCTCTCCGTACCCATTTTTCCCACCTTCCTTGCTGCTACTTAAAACATCTTACACACAAATGCAACCCTCTATCCTTACTCTTAACCTACAATGTCCATACTGACAAATTTATAGTCAACCAAACAACGGTATCTTAAAGTGTTAGAAAGATTGAATTTCATTCAAAAATGCATTGCATGGATAAAATTAGCATATAAGAAGCATATGTGCTCTTTCCCCTTCACAAGTCAAATTTTCCAGGCATAGTTACACAAGAACAGAGTAGAACCGATGTTTCACAATTCTGGATTGGGAACCACATAGATCTTGGGCCCTGAATTCTGACGCAAAGTTGGATTTACAGGACCTGAATGAATAAAAAATAAGGGAGGGGATAGGCAGGGAAGGGGCTTACAAACTTTCATAGTTATTTTTCAGCACTGAATCCAGAGACTTATTAATTCAAATATTAGCATACATAGTCTATGCAGAAGGTATTGATGATATAACTACTAATTACACCACATCTTCCTAGTAAGCACCTACCAGAAATACAAGCTGCCTAAATAATATGTAGAGAAAGGAAATATTCTTACCCTCAATAGTCTTGCAAATACTTAAGCAGACCGGCATAGAAGGGGGACGAAAAGATGTGCAATATGACAAAAGCAACACTGAAGTGTGTACCGTTTCTGCAGGTTACTAAACTGGATTATGACCTCAAATGGCAATCGAAAAGCCAACAAGTGAATACATTTCTCTAAGTTCTTGAAGTTTGTAGCATTTATCTGCCTTCATTCCAGTGGCTCACAACCTGCTGTCAAAATACGTGTATAAATTTTAAAACGTTATTTCACCACTAAACTATACTTGTTGTTAAGCCTTTAAAAAAAAAAAAAAAGGGTGCCAGTAAGTACCTAGCAAAGGACAGTTTGAAACATGCAGATTTCCTCAGGAAAGAATGCTTGCATGAAGGAATTACATAGTGATGCCTTAAAATGAGTGCACCTTGGAAAACTGAGCAGTGTGTGAGATGATGCATCATATATGTGCAAAAAAAAAAATCAACTAATTCAACCCAGTTGTTTGAATGGGTCTAAAAACTCAACTACATCACATTCTGGACAGCACTCAACATTTCTTCAGCTGTGAGGGAAAAAAAGTGTTTTCAAAACTGCCATCACTTCAGCTCTGAGTCTTAACAGAAGATTGTTCTGACTTGTGCATCAGCAATAGGTTACGTGCATCAATTTCTGACCTTTGCTTCAGCTTTGAAATATCACCAATTTCAAATTTACCCATCCTAACACACTGGGCCGAATGCCTCATGTCACAGAAGTGACAAAATTGGCCCATTGCATTCAATACAGCAGCACAGCAGAGGAAAATGTAGGCCTGTAGCTACAGGTGGGTTAATAATTCCACGGGTGCCATACACATCAGAACAGCACAGATCTGATTCTTCAGTCTCTCTTCTGACTCTGCAGTACACTTTGAGGTGAAATGTAGTGAAAATTTAGACTTGTTACTTTCTCAAGCATTTATACCTCTGAAGAAAGCCAGTTTCTCTGTTGCGGTGGCAGCAACTATTTCTACATCATTACTTTTCAGAACAGAAGCATACTCTAGATTTGTATCTTCCAAATTAAAACTATTTTTAACATAATCTAGGATAAATGAAGTAGGACTAAAGGTTACTCTCTGTAAGGAAAACAGCCTTGTGAGCCAGCTGAAAGACATGATGCAACCACCAGACACAGCCTCATGATTCCCATTGTATTCATTATGGCATAATGGAAAGTTTTAAATTTATCATCTTCCACAGTGTTATAATATTCTGTCAATTTTGTAATATTAATCTTGCTGCAGAGCTTTTTATAACATAGAATCACTTAAAATAGTGTCACAGCCTACTGTTTAATGCACATAAAGGTATGTTTCATTAACACTACTCTATGAGTTTTTACTGGGACAAATATATAATGTAGAAAAAACTGAGCATCTGTATATAATAGTAGTGATTCAAAAGCTTTTATACCAATAAAACTTACAGTTTCATTTGAACACACCTTTTTTCTCTACCTAGAGCATACTACAGCACAGTGACAGAACAGAAACCCTGGATTAACACAATCTAATGGAATGGTGCTATAAAATGGGCAATTTTTTCCAGTTCCATTACCTTTATCAGTTGTTCTTCATAATAAATTTCTCAGTTGTTACTACAGTACATGTGACAATGTTTTTATCCAAGAAAAGCTTGATCTACCCTAAAACTGTTCTGGAATAGTTTTGGAAAACTGGAAAACTTCTGTAATTATATTTGATTCTGGGGGGAAATTCTGGAAGATTTTGAATTCTGTATAAGGAGATTAATCACTTGACCAAATGTTCTGAAGAGTACTTTATGTAAGCATAAGCAGCTCATAGCATTCAGACAGATGAAGAATAAAAGGAAAAACTAGAATTGTAAGCCAGTCTATAAATTAGACTGCATGGGACTCATCCATATGTTTGTAAATACAGGTCTTTAATTTTTAAGAGCAATATACACTGCACTGGAGTTTAATAAATCAGATTCAAATCACAAGGATCTTCAGGATCATAAACATAGGCTTTGCTACCAAATGTTTGCACAATTTTATGGAAAGAGATGCAACTACCTTCTGATACCATATTTGTTCCTAATGTCACATCAAGATGCCATTTACATCCTCAGGACATCTCCAAAGACCTATGCAATTAAACTGAAACTTGTCTTTAAAAGCTTATTTTTATTTTTGTTTTATTAGAACCATTACTTATCTTCTAGGATATTAGAAATTTCCCTCAGTATCTTTTGAAAATAGAACAAAAATACATATCAACAAATATTTGAACTCAAAACTACTGGGACCTTGATAGCAGTGGTGGTTTCTTGTTTCACAAAGAGAAAATGGTTCCTACACTTTAACAATACTTTTGGTATTTGCTGTCAGTTTTCTTTTGGGGGGGTGGGTGGTGTTATTTTGGGTATCTGGCAGGTCTCCACTGTAAGACTAGCAGCTTACAGCACAATAGCAACACCAACAGTGAGTTGTGCCATTAAAATAAATAAATCCCAATAGCCAACACAATCAACTCACGGACTCGCAGATTCTTGAAAAGGCATGGTACATACCAGTTTCCAGCTAAATCTTATTGATCTCTCTCAAACAGAGCACCCACTCATGTAAGAGCTGACCTGTTATTCTAATGTGTATTTGCAGGAGACACTGTTAAGATGGAGTTTTACTGTATATGGAGTTAATAGTTAAAGCCTTGAGCAGAATTTTCCCATGGAAATTTTCTCTTCAGGATGAGCATCTAACTAGGTCTAAAGTCAAACTAGACTTAAAATTAATCAAATAAAATATTTGCAGAACACCCCCAAAACTCTACCACACGTAAGTAGACAAAACAATTTTCCTTCTTTCAGGGTTCTGACTACTCCTATGTGCATATAACTTTAAAACATAAATAAATTGCATCTCTGTATATTCATGAAGTGCAGGAGAAGATCAGTGCTCTTCGCACATTTGCAATCAGGTACTTCGGTAGTTCTCACATTTCTTATTTTTCTACCACGTTAAAGTCTTCTGTCCTTTGCATTCTATCATTCTATCCAAAAAAACACTCCAGCACATAATGTATAGAAACCAGCAGATGCCGATTCTTACTCTGACCAAAAATTAATTTCCAACTTAATTAAAATCTTTATTAAAAATATATATATTTAAAACTCTAGAGGTGTTTCAAAAGTGATGAAAACTACTCTGTTGCTAACAAAACCAAGGAAACACAATGAGTTTAATTTAGGTCACAGTGACATCAGAGAGGTTTATTTATTGCCAGCTTTGTTGCATCCAACAAAGCTTTAATCTGTGACATGCTGTAGCTTGTAAAACAGCAAAGTGGTATGGTATCAGAGAAACTACACCATGCCATACATTTCTAAAAACGTCTGGTGTCAAGCACATTACACTCAGCAACATCATCAAGAAGAAAGGGAAGGGATTTTTGGGGGGTTGTTTTTTGTGTTTTCAGTTTACATTTACAGCTGAAACAGCCTTTGAAAATTCCTATGAAGACTTCACATACTGAGAGACAGCTGTTTTTTTGTAGTTGGAAATGATGATAGCACAATATTTTTATGAAGCTGAAAATCAGGGCAGACCTTAGGTTTTACAAGGGGAAAGGGTGAGAATCAAGGTTTGCTTCTGTGAACCGCAGAGCTCATCAGGTATCAGACAGATACACCTCAGAAGGACAGAAGGGTGGGAAAATCAGATTTCAGCACACGCAGGACAAGGACTGTTTTGCTTGTTCAAGCCAGGGTTTCATTCGGGTATTATAGGAAGAAAGGAATGCAGTGGGCTTTGGGTACCAAAACCCCCTCCAACTCCAGCCACATTAGGATGTTGACCCCTGCAACTCCAGTATTTTGGAGCACCTCGGGGAGTGTTGAAGCCATTGCATGCAGATTAGCAGAGCCTACAATGGCCTGCTGGACATGTGGCTGCTGGGAATGTGACTGAGAGTGAGGCTCTAACAACTGCTCCTCTTGCCTGAAAAGAAGGTTCCTTTTAATTTTAACCAAATGCATATTGGGAAGTTTATGTATTTGTAGTTCAGCTACTTCTTAATTACATTTAACATATGCTACCATGCTGCAGACTACTTAAAATATCACACTTATTCAAATCCACATGCCAATGATAGTTTGTATCTAGTGGTTAATTTAACCTGAGTTCAGCTACCAATGCGAAAAGTTCACCTGCTTGAGAGAAGCCCAGATTTCCCTGTTTCTTCCTAAACCTTCCCAGCATGGTCCAAGTCTGATTAAGAGCTAGTTCCAATGTAATCCAGTGCTGCAATGCTGATAAACAGACAAATCACGACTTTAATTTTGACACTTTAGGCATTTATTCTTTAAAAAAAAAAAATTTAAAAATTAAAATAATAATACCATTACTAGCAAAACTAGTAAAAATTAATTTGCTACACATGCATGTAAGTATATTTCCTCTTTAAATTTGAGGAGAAATAAGAGGAAATTTCCTCAGAGCTAAAATAAGCTATTTATTTATTTTTAATTTAACTGCTTAGTCAAATAAGCACTTTACAAGAAAAAAATATTAAAACTTAGAATTTTTCCTAAATCACTTTTCATTCAATTAGTGGTTTTTGGGTTTTTTTTTTAATCTTTGCTGTTTTTTCTTTACATTCAAATGAAATCACATTAAATAAAATAAACCTGTCATTTATTAAAAAAATCAAAAAGAAAACAAAAATAAAATACCCTAAAGGAAAAGTAAGACTACATGCTGAAAATCACAGACTTTATAAAATAATAATTAAAAAAAAAAGGCAATATGCCTTTTATTTCATCTGGGCAGTTGATAACGCTACAAATTGATTTTTACAAAGTTACTTATTTTGGTATTTTATTTAGACAAATATCTGCACAGTCTTATATGAGAATGACTGTTGCTTTGTGATTTTAATAGGTTCTCAGAATAAAAGTCCACAGTTGTCACAGCAGTGCAATACCAACTTATGGTATGATTTTACTGACATCAGTAAAATATCAGACAAACTCAGTTTGACTCAAATCAGCTATAAGCAGTATTTTTTCCTAAACCTAATATTATTATAATGCGATTTTTCATTATTAGTCCAATTCAACTTGTATTGAAGTCAATGAGATTATACTGAGTTCTCTAAGTATTAGATCAGGCTCTACGATGATGCTGCAGCTACCACGAAACAAGTCTTGTCACAAGGACTAAGATAAAAGTACATCAAGCTTATATTGTTAACAAATTACTAGTTTATTAAAAACTGAGTTTCTAAATTCTAATTTACTTTTCATCTGTTTGTTTATTGTATCTCAGCTGGTATAATCAAAATAACTTTTCATTTTCATTTTACACGAGCTGGTTCAGTCACTTTCATTTTCATGGTTTTGTCCACTGGCATAATATTCACAACAGTTTGCCAGAATTACTGGAAGATGATTAAACTCAGCTAAAATATATGCCTTACATTTATAGCAAAAGGAAGACTGATACTGATCTGAAAAGATTTACAGTACTTATATAAAAAATTCAGTTTAAGCATTGGTCAACCTATCAAGACCTCTTTGAGTATTGGTTTTGTAAGGTTCTCTTTTATTTCCTCATGATTTAGGCAAAATACCATTGCACTCAGTTGGCAGAAAATACTGTATTAGATTGACTTAATACTATTTGTGATAATAGTGGAACCACAATACATAGAGAGATGATGAGACTGATATAATTGCTTTAATATAACATGCAAAATGTTGCACATGTGACATAGGAGAATTGAGAGCAAAGCAGAGTATTATATGTCGGAGAAAACAATGAAAATCCAGCAAAAATTCATGGTCTTTTTAATATCACACATTTTGCTAAAATGCCAAGTGATACTCAGAGCACTGTGGTGAGTCTTAAATCACATATATTCTGCTACTGTAAAAACTGCACATTCAAAAATAATTAAAGCCAATATGTCTAAACTACAACACACAAACTGATGTACAATCTCATTAAAAATATACTGAGATATCTGTAGAAAGCATCCCAGGATTCAACAGGAAAAATGTCTATCTGGGAGTATTATACAGTATTTATCACTATTTTAATGTAATGCTTATCACTAATGTGCCAGCAGAAGCTTTCTTCTCAGAAGGTTAACTCTTTGAATTAAACAAAAATTAACACATGGAAAGTGCTTAATTGTTGTTCTCTCCCTATTTTTAAACGAAGGAGGTGCATAACGTTACCAAGATATGCATGTATTTTTAATTAAGATAGTATCATTCAAGGTTGTGATTCCTAAGCCAGTTTACTATTTTAAAATGCAGTTCTTCTTCTAAATATAAACACAAGAGGATGAGAGCATTGTTGCACAAATCATAATGATTTTAACAGCTGTTCATTTAAGGTCTCCATCATTTTGGAAACAATAGGAACACGAACAATTGACTTTATGTACAGAAATGTATTCTTCTGCCAGGTACGTTCTCCTAATCGGTCATGTTTCTGTTATGTCTTAACTTCTTATGACCTGGAGATTAATTTTCTTAAGAACCTTCCCATGAATTCTAAAGAAGGCTCATTACTATTTTTTAAATAACAGGCACTATCTACTTAAAACAAAATAAAAATGTATGTCAAAGAAATTACAGGAACTCAGAAGTTTAAGATCTAAACAAGCATTTCCATCATGTGTAGTTTCATACTAAATCTTCAGATTGACAAAACAGTAGATTTTCAGTACAGCAGATTACCTTTATTAGACTGCACTTCAGATGTATTTCAATCATATTTTATTACCCTTTAAAATTAAATGAAATCAGAAGATTTAGGAGATTAAATGCCATTAAAAAGGATTAGACTATCTTTCCCTATTAGAGCCAAGTATTATTTCTACGTTTTCTTTTTTGTCTGTTCATACCAAAATACTCCCCTAACAAAAACAAAAAGGTATTTGATAAGTTTAGACCATGGACTGCCTATTATTTACTACAAAATAATTCAGAAACCACTCTTGAATAATAATTTCTGTGACATAAATATTGTAGAGTTCACCATACTTGATCTAAGTAGGTGATCTTACCTGATCTAAGTAGGATATATTCCTATGTCAGGTCTGGTCTGCTGAACAATCAGGCAAATGGCAGTGCTATCACTGATAAACCATTACCAGTCCCTTAAAATTTCTGAAAGAAACAAATCTTTCTCAAACTTGGTGGCACTGAAACTAATACAAACACCCAGAACAGGATTTTCTTTCACTCTATGTAACTGCTATCTTTATCAATTAATCTGATTTTTTCTCTGTTTGGGAAGCCTGCTCAGCTATTGCTAATAAAGTACCAAATTTTAACACTGAATTTTGAAGGACTCTTATTTCTAGACCTTTTTCCAAGCTGTAAGGATGAGGGTGCTAAACACACTTGCTCTTCACATACTTATCCCAGGGTGTTGTCTGCTCTTTTAGCTGGAAGCAAACCTCTAGTAAATTCCTATTTATCTCCTTGCCAATCAAGAAGTGAATGACTGACAGTAACAGAGCCTTATCTACGACTCCTGTCTGTGGTGCATTCTGCTAAATGATGTCATCGCTCTAGCAAGAGAAAATAAGCAGATTATTACAGTGACTAGAAGCAAACTAAACATTTGGATTTTTGCATGGACAGATTTACACACTGTCTGTCAGATAAAGCACAGTTTGCCTGCTGCTTACACAACAAGAATGTGCCTGACAGCTTCTTCCCAGCTTTAGTATCTGATTACATAAATAGGCCATTCCCCACCATTCCTAAAGACTGACAGTCTGTCTTAGTTTAAAGAGCAATTTCTGACTATCAGCCTTTCTGTCTTGCACACAAGGCTGATTATCATCAAGGCACTTCCTGGAGGTCCAATCAGTTGTTTTTCTCTTGAACTCAGGACATTACAAAACTTGTAGCCACAAAAATATTAAGAAAATGAAACATTCTTCTGTAAAAACTTACAAGCAGCAACCCAAAACTTATATTTTCCATCACAGTAAAAACTGTTGCTGACTTCTAGGAGCATTTAGAGAAAGATTTAAGGTGACCACTTTTTTCATTTTCCCAATTACCACATTTAGGAGAAAAAAATCTTAAAAAAGACAAAGAAGAAAAACAAAACAAACTGAAAAACAAGGAACAAAAACCCACCCACCCACAAGTGACAGGTAACTAATCTCCCACATCATATTAAAAAAAAAAAAACCCTAACAAGAACCCAATAAAAACAAACAACAAAAAACCCCCGCAAAACCCCAAACCAAAACAAACAACCCACCCCCCCAAACAAAACAAACAAAAAGGCACCCTTTTCATAAGTGTGTCTCAGGAATTCATAAAGCAGCTTTGTTGCCCAAGTCTGCAGTGGTCCTTCCCAATTTAACTTCAAAACTGTCATAGACAGGATTTTTGTAATCTTCTGCTTGTTTTTGCATTAGCTGAGCAAGTGTTAGTCTTTTTTAATAATTCTGCTTTTCCAAATCATACCTCAATAAAACTATGCTTTAAATTAGATGCATTTTACTGTTGCTGTTGACTCAAATATTTTTAAGGTATGAGCATGTAAAAGACATGCCATTTTTCACAGCTAAATGTATGCAGGTGTTAATGAACTTATTTAAAAAATGGTTCTGAGCACCGAAAAGGGTAAACACATAATAACTCTGCTGTTTACAATGGTAAACAATTGCAAGTCATAACCACAATATTGTTCCTAGTTATTTCAGCTATAACTTGCAAGGCTTCACAGCCAGACAAACCAGATGAAATATGTTGCTGCAGGTCTGCTCTGATGGATCCCTCTGAAATATCCACATTATTGCTTTTATTTTATTATGTACCACACTTCATAACTGTACACAGCAGACTACAATAAAAACTGCACTACACTCCTTTAAGTACTTATTAAATAGGTCAAAAAGTTACCATAACAAATAACTTGCTCTACTCAGGGTCCATTAATAACACATCTTGTTGGGATTCTAAAACAAACGGGGAAAAAAAGAACAGTGAAGAAGTGTCTGTTATTTGATGCTGCTGCCTAACAGTTTGTGCTTAAAATTCACAGTATTATTTGTCACAGCATTACCCAGTCACTGCTGTTTAAAATACCAGCATTGACACAAGATGGAAAATTGTGCTACAGACAGGTTTGGGGAAAGGGCAGGAAAAGATTTTGATCCTACAGGTAAGGCCATCTTACTTGCATAGATTAGAAATGCCACAAAGCCTAGTGATTCCCTGAGGGTAAGAGCCATGAGATCCAGGACTGCATTTTACCTGCACAAAACATTTTCCCCTTCACAGTAATGTTCTTAAAATACTAATTCCTCAATCTAGGCAGAAGACTGGAAAGTAGAAAACCAGCAGACCCTGGAAGCAGAGCTGGACATGGACAGGAGGCTGCTTCAAGGTGTGGGAGCTGCCACATGCTGAGGCCACAGAGGGGCAGGAGGAGGTGACGGCCAGATGAATGGAGAGAATTGGAGAGGATAAAGGGAAACAAGATCCCCAAGGTACACGGAAACACGGAGGGGATTGAAAGAAAGGAAGGAAAGCGTTGTGAACCAGAACACAAAGCAGTTTGGGGAGTCCTCATGGGGAAAGGCTGACGTACTCTTGGCACGTGTTGGGTGCACATTGACATCTGCAGCACTGAAGCAAGTCAGGGAAGAGGTGAGAGAGTCACTGCAGTTAAGATGTGCAGATATGAATGCCGTAATCCAAATTTTATCCAGGAAGTTGGAGAGGTAAAGACAGATCAAGACAGTGCTGAAGAAATGGCAATAGACTTATAGATGGTTGAGAAGTGGGAGAAAGGAGAGTTCATGGTCAGGGGAAGATGTACAGGGTGTGGGCAGCAGAGACACATGGAAGGCTTGGATAAGTGAGGAAGAAGACGTAGCTATGCTTGAAGGTGCCATTCTTGCTCAAAGGGTCCCAGTCTGTCCTATACAAAAGACTCTTCCAGAAGAAAAAAAATACATATGACAGTGCCACAAAACAGACACATCAATATAAACAGAATTTAAAATGTGAAGTATACCCTGCAGAAATTATTTTACAATTGGGCAAACTAATTTAACTATAAGAAACTGAAGCCCTAGATGATCTCACTATTTTAGTTTTGCTAAGTTGTGGAGTAAAGACTACATGCTGTATTATTTTGAAGAGAAGAGAGAAAAGAGAAGAAAACTGAGGAAGAGAAGAGAAGAGAAGAGAAGAGAAGAGAAGAGAAGAGAAGAAAAGAAAAAGAAAAGAAAAAGCTTCAAGTTGGTGGAACTGAAAAATGCTCCAAAATTTTATTTCCAGCAGCTGAGATGTATGTAGTGATTGCCACTGTTACCTTTCAGGAGCATAAGTGATGCAGAATATGGTACCTTTTTTCCTGACTTTAAATATCTATCTGCCCTTTAAAATTATGTGGAAGCATACACAGTAGAAAGGTTTTTGGGGGTTTTTTGTGGAGTGCCTATTTTTAAGAAGTTTCAATTGCTAAAAAGTATCCTAATCATATATATCTGAAACTGATTACCAAAAAAAAAATACAGAAAAAGAAAAAAAATCAGCAAAATGAAACAAATTGCTCATAAATCACATTAATAAGTGGGGTTTTAACTATCTGTAGCATGTAGAATATTAACATCTGATGTGCCTATGAATAGTCATTCCTACTAGTATACATTAAATGTTGTAATTGGTTTAAATCAGCATAGGCCATCTGTCTTTAATACTCTTATTACAAGGCAGTAAGCAGAGAACTATTAGAGCTGCAGTATAAGCTGTAAGATCTTTACCCGTTCTTAAATCATTTAAAAATAATGAGAGCTTTAGCCTTTATCTAATTAACGAGTGCCTTCTTTGAATTAGAAAAACTGTATCATTTAGCCCACGGTTGTTTAGTAAATTGGCTTGGTGGCATGTAAGCTAATGCAGGGTAGCAGTTGCAGTGTCTTGTTCCTGGCTTCTTATTACTTGAATTATAATTCAATGATCACCTTAGATCATGGGCTATTCATAAATCAGAAGCCTGACATCAGATGAAAAATTGTATTAATATATGAAACTTATTATATAGTACAAACTGCTCTCTTGATAAATTACATTGTTCAGGCTTGACAATGATTGCATTTAAAACATTATTCCTGTTTGCTGTTTTACAGACTGAAACCTCTTCATGAAAAATTTACAATGCTCCTCTGTGTTTTGGAGTCAGAGGGCAATAGAAGCAAATGGCAGACATAACACCATACTTTAGATTTGCTGGCAGCAGCAGAGGACAGAAAACACTTCTAAGTGTAGCAAAAAAACCCCTCAGCTGCATTCTTAGTATCTACATTTCCAGCCTTATGAAGATACTAATTGTCCTCTGCAGCAGAAGCACAGTAAATAATGAAATTTTAATTTCAGCTTTCCGGATTGCTTTCTTCTCGTATATAGGTGCATGTTTCACAGAAATTTATAGCTTTGGAGGAAAAAATAAAGGGGTAAACCCATGAAGTTTAATTTGAATTGAGGCTGAGCTCCTTAGATGATGCGTTATGACAAATGCTTTTTGCCAAGGCTGACTGGGTTACTCATGCTGTAGTTCCATATTATTTACATTAATTACATGAAGGCTGCTTTGTTAATGGTACATTCTGGTGTGGGTCGCAGCATGATATGCTAATGATCTAAGAAAAATCTGCATCTCCAATATTTATGATAATTTGGGAGAGGAAACAGGATTGCCTTTATTTCTCTTTCTTCAACAGAATAAAACAAGCAGTATAGAAACAATTGTATTCATGGGTAAAAGTTCTAATGAAGCCGACATTTAGGTGTTATAAATGGAGGAGAATAATTTATTGTTTGGGATCTTGTCAGACCCTATGACAAAGTGATAATACAGCACTTCTCTGGATTTTTCACATTAAGAAGGCTGCATCAAGCTGAATGAAAAGGAATTTTAAGATGAATTAAAACTTAAAATTTCTCCTTGCTTTTTCTTACAGCATTTTCTCACATCAGCAGCAAATATATAGGAATTCATTTAATTCAGGCCATGTTCAAGTTTATGAAATGGAAGGATATTACTATACCATTAGATACCACTTCAGGGTGAATAAGGCTGCTGCTGTCTTTCCGCTCATCTTGAGGTCTTATTAAGCCAAATAAAATCCAAAAGAAAATTCTAATATAATACTGCATTTTGCATCCAAATATTACCAAAAAAAATGCAAAAACAGATATTAAAAATGGCAAGGTTGGTTTTTGACCCTTTTTTTCCCAGTTTTTACACAAATACAGAAAACCGGGAAAAAGATCTCTCTTGAAATTTAAAAAAAAATAAAAATCAAGGATGCCTATGCTTCAGAGTACAAGCTCTAAACTGGGCCCTAGAGACTTGTGGAATTCTCCTATGCAACAGAAATGTAACAAAAGGCTTATTCCAAGAAGTTGCTTCCCTTTAAATAACTTGCTGCCTTTATATGTTGTTTCAAACAAATGAACTGGAGTGATAGTTTGTCTTTTCTAGATATCAGGCATTGTAAGAGCACGAGTCAGCTACATTTGCTTCAATATGAGACTTTCAGTTATCTCTCTGCAGTTCAATGGGAGTATGGCTGCAAGCAAGTTACCTTCATTTTAAAGTGCTGACTTATCAATACTTTGAAAAAACCCAGTAGGATTATTACTATCTCAGTTATTTGATTTTGAATTTCACACTCAGAATATCAAGCACTGGTTTCTATTTGAGTTCAGCTTTATAGACAGCTACTTATCTCCAATTACAAACCAAGCTGATTTTAATAAGAGCATTATTCGTCTGAAGTGAAGAACGTAAATGCAAGAGCATGTGTTTGGCCTCCATTTGGGCACTAATTTATCTTGCCACAGTTGAAGTAAGAAACCACCCCCCCAACAGTAACGTTAAACTAATTGATTGGCATATGCTGATTTCAGTGTGCAATAGGGCAACAATCATGCAAGTGCTTAGCTACAAGACACCACGTAGTTCTCCTCTGCTGTCCACACAACAAGCCTCCTACTGTCCTGTGGCAATGCCTGTATTGTAAGCTTTGGGAGGTAGGAAAACAATGGGGTAGAGAATACACTTTGAGCCATATAATAAGATTCCTAATATAAAATTTCTAACAAAACAATCATCACTCTCGGGGAAATTAAGCAATTCTGAATCCTCCACGTGTACTGATCAAATGTCCTTTGCCAGCTAAAAGCAATGGCTGTGGAGAAGTGATTGAATGCTCTTTTCACATGAAATAATGCATCTGTTTTAGAATAACTTTACCACTGCATGTATCCCAATGTCTTTACACTTGCTTTCTACCACAGTGACCTGAAATTTCCAAGAACCACACTGGACACAGAGTAAGAACTTGTCTGAATTAATCTTCCAGTTCTATTTCAATCTCTCTGTCATATTCTTGCAATAGAAGAGAAGTATAAAGCACTGCTTTCAATCACAAAACCATGAAAAGTAGCCCCCCATAAAGACAAATTTGTGTGTTGCAGCATCACTACCAGCTCCACTACGAAGGTTGCTTCAAAGATTACAGCACCTGATATTCTGTGGCTCTAACAACCTCCATCCATCTAATTCTTCTGCAAAGAGATGGCAGCTTCATATTTTGCCCTATTGGATTCAAGAAGGAAAGCTTAAAAAACCCCAGCTCTTATTTCTCTCACTTAAATGCGTCAGAGAGCACTGTTGCCCCTGGCATCTGGCCTGAAATCAAGATGCCCAGTTGCTTGAAGACAAAGCCAGTGTACTGATTGTGTCCAGTAAGTTAAGGAATAAGCTAACCTAAAACAATACTGTTATTTATAAAAGATGCTTTTGTTTTTCTACATATTCTTCCTCCAAGGTACTGACTACATCAGGCCCTGCATATCTTACAACATGTCTAATGTTGGCTTCTAGAGCTAACGTGGCTACAAGTTAAAAAAAACTTATTGCACCACTTTGATAAAATTCATCAAATATTTTTTCTGTGAAATCCCAGCCCTGATGAAATAAATGAAAATGCCAAAACCAGAGTAAGTTTTCAACTGTAAACAATGCATAAGCCTAGGCTTATGTAAGACACAGCAAAAGTACAGTGGTTCCTATTCTTTTACAAATGTTCAAGTTTTAAAAATTTCAATTCCTTTTCTTGCAATTCAAAAACCATCAATACATTATCCCTTTTCAACTTTTCCTAACAATGACCCACCATGACAATTACGTTTCACAAACACAAAATAAAACTTTAGAGCAAACGGGTAGCATGACACTGGAGAAGATACAGCTGTATATTACAAAGAGATTGACAACTTCAAGGAACAGATTTCCACATGCATGCTCTTGAATTAACTTCTTTCTCCAGCATTTCTTCTTATATTGATTAAGACAGGTTGCCAAAAGGAGATCAGTGAGGGGCTACACAGAAAACTTGCTCCTTTGCCCCTAAAGCACAAAAACAAGCAACTTGTACTATTCTATTTATAGGCTTTGTATTTTCCTGCATATAACCCATAAACACAGAACATGAACCCGCAGGTCACCAAAGCTAAACTAAAGGCAGGAGGATCTTGCAGGTAGAGCCAAGAGGTTCATTTGGCAGAGATTAACGTCCTCTCACACTACATATACATAATTGATGCCAAATTGTAAGTTTGGGGTTTGTATTCTATTTGTTTGGGTTTATTTCCTCCTGGGTTATAGGTTCTGTATTTGAAAGTACAATACTGACAGCTGTTCAGATTGGTGAGTGAGAATTATCTGTGACTACCAAAAAAACCCCAAAGACAAAAAAACCCCATGTATCTTAATATTGGGCAAAATCAGCCACAGTGTAGACTTAAAAAAATTGTAAAGCATTCTCTTTTCCAAACCACAGACAGAGATGAAGTAATTAAAATATCTAACTAGAATCCAAACATGAAGTTGCACTGTAATTTCTTTTTATCTTCCATGCTTTTCAGACGTATGAATTCATAATAAAAGCTACATTACATCAAGCTATAATATTTGAAATAGCAGCATAAGGTATACTATTATTGTTATGCAAGGTAACATGAAAACATGTTAATTAAGATTTAAGACCACCACAGAAAGGAGCTGCTAAAAATGTGAAACCATAAAGTCAGTAGCTTGGGTAGATTTGCAGTAACCATAGCCAGAGGGGGCTTGGTATGTTCAACAATCCATGTGCACACAATCTATGTGTTTCACCCAATTTTTGCTCAGACCACAGAGGAAAACCCAACAGAACAACTACTTGGTTTTGTTCATGTCCCTGAAACAAAAACATCTGGGAGAGAAAGTCTAAGCAGCAGTGTTGTCACTTGGCTAGCATGAGAAGCTCCTGCTTGATAACAGCTTTTGTCTTGTCACTGACAATCACCTATTAATGATGTCTTTTAAAATCTACCTAGGGAGACTGATACAAAATCCAAAAAAGAGATTTGGAATACAGCTGTCATAACAATATGAGTGAAACATGCGAACAAACTATTTCAAGAAATTGGTTATTACAAACGTGAAGCTGAGTGAGAGAACCTACCTTTACTTCAGCTCTCACAAATGAGCAGGAAAATGCTCCCTGCACACATACTCCTGGGTCAAGGGCTAAGTTTGTAAACGAGCTAAAACTTTCTGAAATTATCACCTGCTTAGAAGTACTACGAGACATTTTTCCAACAGGTAACTACAAGTGAGATCAAATCTCTAAGTAACTAAATACTAATACATGAGCAATTAATTGCATTGATTAAACCAGTATTTCTACTCTACTAAAAAACTAGCAGCAGATCTTTTATTAACAAATTAGGACTTGACTTTATTAATAATAAATTATTACTTTATCAGCAGCAAAGCTACAAAAAGTATGCAGTATTTTTAATATGAAAAATCCCATTCATGATCAAAAGGATTTGTACAACCTTAAACAAAAACAAAGCAAAGCTTTGAATTGGCACTAACTTTACAACTATTAGAAGCTCTGATTACAATGGCATAAACACTTATTGCTGTCCAACAACTAGACAAATTAAATATCTTCAAGATTATGGTTTTCATATCAGTTATTAAATTTGCATGTGATATCTCAAAAAGATGAGCCATCTCCAAAAGGCAATACTTTGGAACTAAGTTACATACTCACAAAGTGGTTTTTGAACTGCTGGACTATGATTTTTTGAAAACTGAGCAACTAAATAATACTTTTTCAAACTTGTTCTACATATTACATTATCAGTCCCACGATATTGCTGGTATACATCACTGATATGAAGGGAATAAAGAGTAGCGCAAGAAACAATAGTTTGTATCAACACTGAAATAATATCCTTTGATTACAAAGCTAAAAGATCAGCCCATTTAGCAGATTTTAACCCTAAGTTGTCCAGACTCATTATTCCTTGATAACCACAATGCCGTGTGTTGATTTACATTTCTGATTCTGAACTATTTCCTGATATGACTGCATTTTATGTAATTTCTTAACTGCTTTAACTAATACAACTGATGCAATTATAATGATTGCCCAGTCTCTGTATGAACTAGAAAAAGCAGATTCAAAGAAAATGGAAAAAACTAGGAGAAATCTTGAGTTAAATTAGTTAACCACTGCGTGTTTTATAATGGGCCTACACAATCCATAACCATTTATATAAACATTCACTGACTGCTGGTACGACAATTATTCACAAGCTGATGGAAGTTCCTGCCCAAATTCAATAATGTCTGAATCAAACAAAGGTTAAGATGAAGGTTTATTTCTTTAGTATTAAAGAATCCTCACCACCCACAACAGCACATATAGAAAATAAATTTTGCTCCCTTGGGCACAAATACCTCTGCTCAATGAACAATGGCTTTCACTCTGCTAATTGGAGAACGGAGAGGTAAAGGTCATGTGTAAAAACAATAGGGGATATAAAAATAATGCAAACTAAGGAAATTACAGCATTTTCCAATTGTCAGCGTGACAGCTACCAGTGAGAAATAAGGACATCAGATACATGTGCCCTACTGTGCAGGCTGGGTAACAAGACAGTCTCCACTCCAGTATGCTGGCAGTATGCAAACATCTTCCCTTTCTAGGGACAACGAGCTATGCCCCAACAAAAGTAATAATCTTCTCTAGAATTACATTGACCTGGAATTCAGCTAATAATTCCAACAGGAGGAAATTGGAAGAGAGGGGAAAGGATGAAAAAAGAAAAAAACAAAAAAGGCTCTGAATTAGGTCATGGAAGTGTAATGGTTTGAACCATTCTTCTGTTCTGAGTAAATGAATTTTAATGTTCTTGTACATATTTAAGCATTGCTTTGTTAAGCAGTTTGGTTGGGTGAAAAATAAGAGCAGGGATTAGGGCAGCATTGTGCACCTAACTTGTTTTCTACGGACAAGAACAGACAAATGCAAATTATAGCAAAACATTCAAGAAAAAAAGTACATGCAGGCAAACTATCATTTAACTTTTTGAAAAATCTTTATGTCTATAATTGTGTCCTTTTCTTAATTTAAATGACAGATGCAGATGTTGCTCCGAGTAGTTAGCACTCATATTAATTTATTTTTAAGTGTTTGTACACAGGTTTCAGACCACATTAAGAGAAGCCACATTTTCAAATTAAATTATAGCAAGGAATTTTTAATCAAGTTTTCTTCTTCCTCCCATTATTTTTCCTTGCATCTATTTTAAATAGTTGCCTTGAAAATGCATATACCTCTGAAAAGCTCTAGATTGCAATTTTTTTCAGACTTGCGAAGGGTTGTCATGTTTCAGCTCTTTTCCCCCTACTTACTTGTCCAGTCTTCAGTGTTCTAAGACATGCACTTAAAGGATAATAAAAGAAGACCACATTATGTGTCAAATTAAATGTTGTTGATACTTGCTTTAAGTGTACATGCACTGACATTCTGTTATGGATCAGCTGCTGGACAATAATCCTTGCACATTCCCCGCCTGACAGATTGTTCTGTATTTTGTTTGAGATGCTCTAATGTTTCTGACGACCCATACAAGGCCACACATTTCAGCAAATTTTCCAAATTAATACTGAGACCAGTTTACAATGTTTTCTTCAGTAGCGCTCAGTCTTACTGATTGTGTCCTAAATAATAAACCATGGCCTCAGGCAGTTTTTCTCAGAATGTTTATGATGAGAACTCATTCATCTAAATCTACTGGCCAGTGGAATAAAATAAATCAAGAATTTCCCAAAATATAACAATATTTGTGTTCTCTAGATAATTGATGACTGCAGCTGCACTAATTAAAACCCATGTGAGTTTCATTAATCTTGGTCACTGGGACCAATTGCTGCACACCACACCCTGATCACTGCACATCGCCCTTGTGTCACACTCAGGTGAGGCTTGACTTTCAGTTAGAATCTCACTGCATCACTATATTTTTTAAACTGAACTATCATATCATGCATACACCTACTGTGCAGCTTAGTGACTTAATTCAAAACAGGCAAGCTCAATAATAAAATTAATTTTACTTCAGACTAAGTTATTTTCAGTAAGATGGTTGTCAATACTCTGCCACCCCAAAGAAGACAGTGAGGTATGGAGAAGGGCGAAGACTATCTGTAATAAAAAAAGCCTCTAATCAGAGGAAAAAGAAATAAAATTAAATTTTCTTCAATGTTACTACAGTGGCATTTTGTTTGCATATTATACTTTTCTCTACTGGAAATCAAAACTGCACCCTCACTAGAGTATTTCTAGGTAATAGGTGTATTGTACATATATTTTTCTGTATCAGAGAACATTTTTATAGCTGTAGATATGCTTTGCTTGTTAAAGAAAAAGAAATGTGTCAAAAACTTGTGGTTCAGATAAATATCTACAGAAATAGCTATAACTAATGTTAATAACTAAGCTGCCTTGCAGATCATAAATACTAGGAAATATAAATAACTCCTAGAGACAACTGCACAATCTATATTTGAAGAAAGGCAACATTTGAGTAATCAATCACATGAAGCCAACACTGTCATAAGCTGAGTTTATGAAAATACTTGTAAACATTTATTAAATGTAAATCCCTCTTCAAAATGTGTGTTATCAGAGATCCCCATTTTTTCATGCAATTTGGAGTATGTAATATACAGCAGCTGATGAATATACAAGAGCCTTGTTGCAGGAGCTGCTTCCTGTTGGTCTTTCAAAGTGCTGGCAGTGATACAATTTCTTTCAAACTAATGTCATATAGAACATGTTTTAGAGAATAACCAATACAATTTAAAATCTGGCTGCATCATCCTTACCAAACAAAATAATTCTTGCTATTAACACTACTTCTTTTTCAAGATTAAGCAGTACGTTTTGCTTTTATTTGCTGATTGAAGTCAAGGGAATAAATAATAACTCATGTAACTGGGAACAAGTTTTGGACCATTATGTACAGGCTTATTTTTACACTGTAATAAAGCTTTTGTCAAAATAACTTAAGAGCTGGCAGGCAAAGTTAATAAATGCAGCACTGCAAAATGCTTCCACAGAAAATCTTCATGCTGCCCCTCTGGAAGGTTCTTCCTGCACATAGCAAGGAAACGTTGCAAATCTGTCCAAAAAATCGCTGCTGTATGCTCACACCTGTGTCCTCAGGCATATATGGTTTGCTCCTTTCTAGTTTTTCTACTTTCTTTCAGCCCTTGAGGGATTAGTCAGGCTCTGGCCAGCCCCCACAGCTCTGAGCACAGCAATGATTTCTCCTATCGACAGCTATTCAGCACACTCAGACCTAACACCCACAAACCAGTTTATTTGCTTGAAAAATTAGCTCCCCCACAACTTCTCCAAGAATTAAACATAAACTAGGCAGGGATGGGTTCCCAAAATGAGAGACAGTAATGCCATCAGGCATTATGGATGCCATACACAACAGCATTTGAAGTTCTGAGAAATAATGTGGAAATGATGCTACAGAACAGCAAAACAAATCAATTCCTTCTGACTTCAACAGAGCTACATCTCAGTGGAGACTCATGACCCAGGGAGTCCACACCATTTGCAGGCCATACACAACCTGCAAGGACAACTCAAGAGGCTACAAGCCTCTTTTGAACATCATCTTCTCCCAACAGGAAGTTCAGCAAGCCATACGCAAGGACTAAATGCCGTGGTAACACAAGAATTATGTTCCTAGGGTCAGTTCTAGCCTGGTGTTCATCTTTCTTGGTATATCCAAAAATTCCTCCAACACCATAAAAGTGAAGTGCAGACACCCTTATCAGAAAGTAACTACAAATCACTGATGTTATGGGGAGGATGTGTGGCATCCAAATAAAAGACAGAAGCTGAGTACGGGTTTGGGGCACTGTTCAGATCACATCAAGCCTTTTTATTCTTTTTCTGGTGAAACAGTTTCAGCAAGCAACTTCTTAATCGAAGCAGTGGTCTTATTCTCATGGAGATTTCATTACCCTTATAACAAACCATGCAATGACATAGAATGAAAATACAAAATAAAACAGTTTCAGCAAATGCATGTATTACACATTATTACATAATAATAAAATTGATCATCTTTGTCACAGGATACTCCCCTCTGTCCTCTCTTCAAGCATGGCTATCTTATTCTCTTGCTGATAACAAAACCACAGACAGCATTTTAGAACACAGCAATAAGCAGATATAATACAGCTGTAGTGCTAGCTCTGGTCAGAAAGTGTAGGTGAAAAAAATTTGCATATTGCAATGGTTCAGAGGTAGGATTGGGCAAGCTGTTCTTACATAGTGATACATTTCCTAGCAGAAGTCAACCAAACATGTTCTGAAGTGATTTTTTGAATGGACTTAATCCATCTGCCAATTTTGGTCCTTGATGGGCTGTGTTAATATATTTAAAGCCGAAGTCTGAGATGCTTTTGAAAAGTAAAAGACCCAAGAAACCAAAATCTTGATCAAAGAGGATGTATGACTCAGTTTGGAACAGGAACACAAAATTTCTGTATCTTATAAATGGCTGAATTGATTGCAGTCAAACTGTTAGCAGAGACGAAGCCTGAAATACTTCAGTACACACAGAAAAGTTTTTTGAAAAAATTTGAATTGATGAAAAAGAAAGGCACAAGTGAAAGTATTTTGCAGATGGAAGCATTCTTCTTGATGTCCCCATACATTTGTTAAATTGACTATTAAAAAACAAATACTGACCTCTTACATTCAGTTTTAATTTGCCTTAATTCTCCTCTATTTTACTGGAAATTCACATATTCCCAACCTTATTCAAGTACCCTATTTTCAAATGCTTCTAAGCTGTCAATGTCAGTACCTGACAAACTGTCTTTGTTCCAAATGTCCATATCTAAATAAATATTTCTCTTCCATTTATCAAACACATTGCAGTAATAATTGTCTCTACCGAGCACAACTTCTGTTACCCAGAAATGAACAAAAGTAGGAAGGGAGGTTTCAACAATGCTTTCTCAATAAATTGTGATTAGTGCATGTCTGGATGCATCTAAAGCTGAGTTATAATTTGACTTTACTTTTGTCAACCACATGGCAACGACAAATGTTAGCAAAAAATCATTTTGATGTTACGCTGTTTCACGACGCTCTTGAACACTGAAATTTCTGATACCTGTATTTCAGACTACTTTGTCATATGGCTATACTCTCGTGTTTTCTTAAGAAAAGTTCCTTTTCCACCCTGTCCATATTTTTTCTTCCCTCTGGGTCACTTCACATTGTTTCTTTACCATTCATGACTGCAAAAACTACAAATTTAGTATAATCAGATTAATTTTCTGTTCACTGGTTTTAATTTCCATTATACATAGCACCTATAAATTTGTCTCATAAATGGCTTGCATAATTTTACTACGTTAAGCTCACCTGTGAGCATCTTTTTTTCCATTTTGAATATTGGTATCATTAAGTACTGCCTCTTGCTGTCAATCTTCATTTACTTTCTATTCCATGACTTCGAGAGGGTAATTCCTCTGGCTCAACGTCATATAACTTACTTTCCTGAACTACTTTTGATGACTGTTTTTAGACTCACTTGTTTTCTAAGACACCAATCCTTTCTTTGCACAAACCCCAAACAGCAGAATTATATTTTGCTGAAGAAACAACAGGCTGCAGCCTTAGCTCACCTGTATGAACATGCTTGAAATTCTACTTAGTGTGCACTTAATTCTCATAGCAATCACTACAGGGCATCTGGAAATGTCTGCAGCAAACAGCCAAGGATTTTCTTGTGTCAAGTTCAGCCCATGCAGTGCACAATCCACTTCTGAAATTCATGCTTTCTCCAAAGTCCTGGTCTCCTAAATATCTAGAAATCTTTCTTCCATTTTCAGTGTCTTCCTTCATGGCCACTTTTTTTTCCCCAACTTACTCATTTTCTAAGAGTAACACAAAAACACGTCACCTTCATTTTCAGTCATATTATTGTAACCTTCTCTCTTAGGAGACCTGCGTTCACATCTTCTGCTTCACCCAGAACTGTAGACACTATTCTACATGGACACATGTCTCAGCCAAACTTCACTGGTATTAATAGTTCCACATCCCTTTGCTGAAAGTATTTTTGTTGGTTCACCCTAAAACTGCCATTACTCATTTTCTTATACCTGAAGATCACATGAAGCTTTTAGTCTGGCTATCAGATAAAATAATCATATCATTTTACACTTACTTCCAATGAATAAGCCCTTGGCATTACAGTGAAAGTAATACTAATCACTATTTGCATGATCTTGCTGCTCCTATTAGATCTCATCCCATTACTGTTATTCCTATTGTAAAAGCCAACCAGCTTTTACCATCTGATAATCTGTTTTGTATTTTACAATACCCCTACATGTCATGTTACCAACAAGCTCCAAAGGATTATTCCTGCAATTTACTGGGGAAAAAAAATTAAAAGTGGTACTAAAATCATTCTTTGTGGAATTTCACGTCTCCCTTTTGTCTTCTCACTTCTTTTTAATGATAACCTTTTGTTATTATCCCTTTAACTAAAGCCTTACCATCTCAGAGTTGTTGTACTATTCCCTGTAACTGAACCAATTGTCAAGTGGAGCCTTGTTTAATGTTTATTCAAGGTCCAACCACAAAAATCCCCTTTGTCAAAAGAAAGAGGTATCAAATAAGCCTTCTACAGAAAGGTATCAACATAGATGAGAAAGATCTACCTTTGGTAAACCGACCCTGTATACTGATAACATTGCCATACTTCCCTAAACCATTCTTCCTGTGATACTTGTGCTGAATCTCTGCCCACAGTTTAGATCACATAACTGCTAATCCCTTCCCTTTCTCTTCTATATTGGTATAGAAATTACTATTTCTATCCAAACCCCCATGAAGAGTGTCAGAATTCAGCCATTCTCTGCTCATGCCTTTCTCTCTGTATGCACAGGGAGCAGATGCAGCAGGGATGCAGTAGGGATGTGGTAGGGATTCAGATGGGCAACACCACCCAAGGGTGCAAGGTTCACAGTTCTGCACCCAAGCAGCTACATCGCTACAGTGGAAGCAATACTGCAAGCAAGGAAGAGGACTAATGCAGCTGCTCTCCAGCAAAGTTCTCAGCTCACAGTGGTGTGGCAGCAGTAACAGTTGAAAGCCCTGGTATTCATCATGCATGAGGAGCAAAGGAATGTCCTCAGTGCTTACTGGTGAGACAGGCAAATACTTTAATACAGCACCACAGAATAAAAAACATGCAAGAAAAGCTCTCACTGTTGGATGCCTTTTGGTAAGAACTTCTGGTGCTTTACATGGGATCTGAGGGTCTGTTAGGCTCTACACTGTCAGAGCATCTGTTTATCTTCCATTTTGCTCTCACCATTTAAACCAGTAGAAATGGAATTTAAATGGCAATTACTTCTAAAATTATAAGCTCTTTCAGACTGGAGTTCCTGATCACACAGACTGGGTGTAAGTCGAGAAGAAAAACCCCTTGTTCACAGCACAGCTGCTTGACTTGACTAGAAAATAATGTTTCTCCCCTAATTCCCAATTTCATTTAAAACTCTGGTTATAAATCACTGCCAATGATTGGACTGACTGAAATTCTAATGCTATACTAACTTCTATTGCATATACACTACGAAAAAAAGTATTTCAGAGTAAATCAGTAAATCCCTCAACTCATTCCATTGTCCCTACATACTGATACTTCAGTGTGCATATTACTGCAATGAGGAATGTATTTCCGTAAACAGTGAAATTAGCAGAAAGAGTTAGAAATGCAGTCCTTGTGATTAAATTATGCTTAGATCCATCAGTACAGAATATATGCTGCCAAAACCAAGAAATTATGGTCAAGAACTTTTCAAAAAATCTTCCCCCTTTACTATTATGTTTATCAGACGTCATACAACTCCATTTTTTTTTTTTGTAAACACCAGGACAGAATCTAAAGATCAAATCAAAACACTGATTTCACAAACCACATTCACCAGGAATTGTCATAATAATGGATTACATTAGTTTCTTCAATCATTTAGGGTTTCCCACTCTGCCATTTCTGGTAAGAGAAGCTGAAAACTCCTATTTTATTTCATACTTGAGATCAAGGCAAGCTACATAACTCTGTAATGAAGACTAAAACAAAACTACTGAACTACTTACTGCAATGACACTAATTTACTCCAACTGAAGTAATTCCTCTGACTAGATCAAGACTGTGGTGTAGTGATATCAGTTGCACAAAAGTATCTACATCTAGATCTATAAAGATCTACATCTCAAAGTATGTTACATAACATGAATTTGATGACAGGCACAGAGGAAGGGCACAAAGAGCTGAATTATCTTTACCCCAAGGTTCATACATCAGATTGTTTCTATATGTTTGCTGTTACAATTCACTGTAACTGCTGACATAGTTTAAATATTAAGAAAATGTTTTAAAAATGAAAATAACTCATTCTGGAATTGTGATTTCATATACATAAAGAGTTCACCAGTAGTTTCAAAAGGTGAGGAGCCTAACTAGGGTTTTCCTTCAGGTTAGAGTTCCTAAAATCCTTTCAAGAGCTCAGGAATGGGAGACAGAGCACTTAAGGAAAGGCAGTGAGCTCTGCAAGCCGCCAGTGCAGAGCTGGGTGAAGGGGAGAATGAATTGGGGTGCTGCCCTGCCTGTTTGCTGGGTCATGACTCTCACCCCCATTCTGAGTACTGCAAACGCTCATGCCAAAAAAGTATTATGCTACCACTTCCACAAAGGTCATCCACAATGTGGTCCCAAGGAATTCATTCTCACTGCTGAGAAAAATGCAACTCCCATTAAGAGTAATGGAAATTGCATATGTGCTTCAGGACAATTTAAGGCCCTTAAGGAATTGTATCCTCCCTTTACACACACATGTAATTTTCATTAATACCAATTAAATCAATTCAATAAAATTACGGCCAGTTTCCATAGCACAGAATCCCATGCAAAACAACAGCAAGCAGCAACGAGTTTTCTTTTCTTTTCTTTTAAGCCAGGTTTAAATAATTATTTGAATTGACATTTTTAATAAAAAGTAATTGTTTTACTCAAAGCAACAGCAGCTAAAATGGAAATTTCAGGCTGCAATCCAATCAGTGCAAATTGTCCAGGAAGTAGGAAAAAGCCTTAAAATTTAAAAAAAATATTGCATTATAATTTCCTTTTGTGGCTCAACTCCTGCAAGCAGTATGAAGAACGTAGGATATGGACAGAGCAGATGGATTCTTCTGCCATTTATAGATCTAGAATATATTACATTTTCTTTCAACTTTGCCAAGCATCAATTAATATGTACATTAAAATTATTATGTTTCTTCCATATTAATATAAATTAAAAAGAAAACATAAATAAAACTGCAGTGTATGCTTCATATTATATTTTCTAATGTACTAGTGAAGGTGAAAGCATGCCATTTTAGAGCAGTTTCACAACATTTTTGCGAGCTGGGAGTAAGCAGTTTTACGTTCAAAGAAGTGATTCTAAGTATTGAATTGTTTTAACAGCCTCTGAATTTCAGAGCACACAAGCTCTCCCTTATGCTATCACCTTCAGGAACAAAGCACGAGATAAGAGGAGAATGTGACTGTATAAAAGTTGTTTTCAAGTAATTTCTGTGCTTTGCTGATTCCACAGCAAACTTACGGCAGAGTGCTCCCCATAGCACCCCAGAAGAGCCTTTGTACCAACACCTGTCCTCTCCTCCCTCACCTCAAACCTGAGCAGGAGGTCCCAGCAGCCCCTTCTGCCCCAGACTTAGCAAGGTAACCCCACTGCAGGTGGCTATGCTGACTCTGAACCCACAGCATCCCAGCAGGCCTGGTTTCCAGCCACTGGCAGGTATGGAATAGGAAAAATTAGGAAAGGAAATCCAGGTCATGTGTCACACACAAATAAACATGTAGGGACCATACAATAAGTTCCGTGAGGAGTGTGCCGAAAGTGAGCTCCTAAACTGATTATAAAAATTAAAGTACATAACGTCACACAGGAGAAAAGCAGTAAAAGTAATTTTCATATGAAAAAACCTGCATGGTTATTTTCCTATTCCTGCTTGTAATAAGCATACATACTGCACTTGAAGGGTAAAACTATTTAAATATTTAACAAGTAAATACATGTGCTTGGGAGGGGGTGATGTTTTATGTCTGATTTTGAGAACAAATAAGTTTTAAAAGGTAAATCTAATGCAATGTAATAAAACTGCAAAGTATGTTCTGACCTTCTACTCTTCTCTGCAACACTTATACGCACATATATACACACTTTAATAATACATATCCCAGTGGAGTACAACTGACCCCAGTAAATCCTGCTGTTTCCCCAAGTGTGGAATTAAAAGCTTCATGATCAGAGTGAGAGAACACATTTGTTTCCATTCTTGTGATATCATTTTCCCCCCTCAGACTAGTGTCACCACTGAAGCCCATGATACTCCACACAGCTGACTCAACTGTATATGTTAAAAAATTTACAGACACTGAAATTAAATCTATTTCTTTAAAAAAAGAGACTTGTATTTTTTTTCCTGAAATAAACTAGTAGAACATCGTAGAAGGAAAACCAGACATTTTAAAGCAATAGCTTCAATACTGCACACATTCAGTGAAACCAAACAAACCAAATTAATGTAATTTTGTAAGTACAAAAAATAACCAAGCCACAGAGTCCAGGAAAATTGTGAAATTAAAGGCATATAACTTTGGATATTACATTTTTTGCTGAAACAGAATTTTCATGTTATAATTCTGAAGAAGATAGCTTATCTATCTGATCTACTTTGTTTAGACAATAGAAAAGTAATTTAGAAAACGATGGCATATGTGTAGAAATACATGAAAACCAAACAGCATACATATGCTTTTGTTTGTAGCATCAAAGATCAGCTGACTTTGAGAAAAATTCACACATATGCATGTTCTCTCCCCAAAAAAACAGATATTTCCCTTCTGTCTATGTGAGAAATCCAGTCTTGAAAGCAAATTTCGGATCTAAAAAGTCAAAATTATGATGATTTGAGTAAACAACATTTATACTGCCTTTGGTCACTGGTCTCTAGTTACCTATTCTCCTCCTTCCTCAATAGTCTGCTGTTACACTGGGCAAACTGTTTTACCTACTCTTCTCCTTGTACTTGTTTCCCTTTTTTTCCTGTTCTATGTATCTCCTCCTTCATCACTCTCTTAAATGCTCAGCATTTCTTTTGCTTCTCATTTTAAGCCATTGCTTTCTACCTGTCAAATATCAACCCCATATTTTTCCAGAGTAAACTAATATGTAGCACCCATATGACACCTCTATTTTAGTATTTTCAGTCTTTTATGTTTCTTATTCTTCCAGGGCACCAAATACTCCTCAGACTGCCTAGGTCACAAGATGGTGACATTCTCACAATGTCAATCCAAAACCACTATTCTTTGGAAATGCATTTTTACATCTGTTTGCATTTCCAAGCAGTGGAAACTCAGGGAGACTAAACAGAGCCCAGGCCACTCCTGGAATATTTGGGTTTCTTTTCCTAATTAATGTGCTATTTCACGGGGGAAAGCAGTATTACACATATAAATCATTTGCAGGAAAGGAGGGTGCCTCAATAGACTGGGCACTATAAGGACAGCCAGGAACCAGGCTTAGTCTCAGTTCTGTCACTCATACGCTCTCCCACCTAAGCAAACTTAGGTTTCGAGTAGTATGCAGCCAAATTTGTAAAGACTGTAACTTAGGGAGGACAGGTGGACGTTGTTGCTGTACCATGATAACCTTGAGATTCATAAGCTGCAGCTCCAGTAAAGTAACATCACAGTGAGTCTTCTGGGTTTCAGAGAGTACTGTCAAAACAAAAACAATTATAGCTGGTGTGACAGTCTCTTCACATTAGCAGGACTCCATGTATTAGGAATGCCACTTTGTTCCTCTCACTGTTTAATTTTTCAGTACTGATTTTCTTAAGGAATTAACATGATCAACACAAGTAACCTGTTCTGGCTTCTTTTTCAGCGCTATTGAATTACTTCATTTGCTTGCATACTATTAAGCACAGCAAGGAAGTGACATCCATTGCTTTGTCAAAGGTGACAGTGAGAAGAGATCTGGAAGCAGGCTTGGCTGGGAAGACTCAAGCATTTCAGCTGAAGAAGCCTCCTTTTTGACAGGCCTTAACACCCACCTGCAGGCAGTCTCCCACCTGAGTTGTGCTGAGATACGCTACACAGAAGTTCTTTTCAGTCACAGACTTTTGGGATTTTGTCACAAACCTCTTATATGTTTCATTTTCTAGCACTGACTATTTCCAGAACCTGCAAGGGTTCCTCTCAGAAAACCAGAGAAGTGGCAGGACTTCAGAAGGAAAGCTCCCTTCACCTCAGGACCTTGGGCACAGTCCTGGGCTGATGCCATCTGAGACACTGGCTCTCAGGCTGGGCACAGGATCACATACAAGAGTGCTTCTGAAACTCCCAAAGGCTTGGTGTCCATGTGGACAGGGTATGGAGCAGCTGTGATGTGTGAATCAGTAACCATCAGCATTTGCCTCATGATCTGTCACACATCACAACAAGGCTTCACCCAGCACACAACAGTCTCAGCAACATCTTGCTACAGGAGGAGCAGGTAAGTCCATCTCCACGTCTGCTAAATATTTTTGCTTAGCACGAAAGACTGCATATGCCAATTCAGTGACCCAGAATAACTTGATTTTCTACAGTTAACTCTGAAATAGCTCAGTAGATACTGGCTGTAACAGCCCAGAGGTTAAAAAAAAAAACAAACAAAAAAACCAAACAAACAACCACCAATTAACCAACTCATTCTCACCCCTTTCTCAACCTCTAGTCACATTCTTTTAGTAGGAGATTAAGAAGCATCCCTGGTACTGAAGGCATAAAGCTGTTGCACCTCTGAGATCTACAAAGAACGACGCAACCCATTGTCCTCTTCTTTCCTGTAACAGCCAAACTCAAGGATATTTCAGGCCTGTGAAAGCAGCTTCCTTTACTTCTTTATTCAAGCCATGAAGGAAGAAACCACAGCTGGCCCAGAGCCGAAGACAGTAATTAGCCTTGAAAAAATACTCAGTTTTGAAGCTAGACTAAAAAGGATGGCAGTAAGCAAAATTGAAGATGTGGCTTTTATATCCCTCAATGGGTTATAGAATTTTTGGTGGTATATGTCAGGAGAGCAAAGCTGTTTTGTTCAGAGAGCTGTCGCTGTTGAGCAGCTAGCAGAGTAATGAAAGCCCCAGTTCTCAGTGGCAAGAAGGAATGACCTTTATTGTTTTGATTTCATCACATATATAGAGTTCTCAAAAGTCACTCAGATTGGTCAGTCAGAAGCCTTCCCCCAGGCCTGATTGGCCAGGCCTGCACTGTCCAAGTTCTGGGACACTGTTCCAACAACATCCAAACTTTATCTTTATTTATAAAACATAAGAAAATTTCTCATGGGAAAAACCTGTGCTAGCCACAGAGAGTAACCTACTTCCTAAATAAAATGTGCATAATAAACTGGATTGAATCAGAATGCCCACAGATGAATGGCAGCTAGCTAATGGGATATATTCTCCAAGAATTACATCAATACTACTAAAAGTTATTATTTATCTCAACAAAAATGCAAGAACAGCAAGGCCAAAATACACACAAATCCATGAAATGAGAATGAGAAAACACATTTTTTGTTGCCACAGAAGCATCCATATCAACACCCATTTTTAATATAAATAATAAAAAGCCACATATATCTTCATTCCCATAAGAACAGCAAATATTACTGGGATTGACAATTAAATTACAAAATGGCATACTGAAATGATGGGCCAGATCCACCCCACAATTATACCTTTGTATGCTTGTCACACAACTGAAAAATTAACCTTTTCATATTTAGGTTCATCCACTCTGGTTCACGCTAGAAAATAGCCTAATATATATTTAACAAACACAAAAAAAATCCTTATTTAGATTAAAAAGGAAGACAACAGCTTCAGATCTTTGAATAAAGGAGATGACCTCAAGCAATATCTTCCAGTTCTAGTACTTGCAATCAGAGACGTTTGAAGCCTACTCTGTAAAAGATGCATACAAAAAAAACCTGAACCTCAAACACCTTTCGTGCATTTCACTTACAATTCCTCAGCTCTCAGAGATCTAAAAAGATTTATCATGCTAAATTCCCTGTAGATGATAGGCAGCCAAACATTTAAATGTGACATCCAGAAAGGTAATTTGTCCTTATAAGGAGAGTCCACATCCCTAAGCGTTCAAGCTGTCATCTTATACTTTTAAACACTTAGGGTTTTCGGATGAGCAGTGATAATTTTTAACAAAGCAGAGAGGTCTCAATTTGCAAATTGAGTAACTCATCGAATAAGAAAGTTGGATTTGTAATAGAGTCTGACAGATGTCTGCACCACGACATGACAGTGACAAAGTGCCTCTGAAATTTTCTCTTCAAAGATGAAGTTTCAGCTTGCCTCCTTTCACCTCTAGGAATCCAAATAATATTTTTTGATTATACAGGTGAAAAGAAATTTGGTTTCAGCTACTATCCATTTACATCCAGCAAATAAGTTATGATTATAACACCAGGCTCTGATCATGAGAAGCTCCAGCAATAATAAAATTGCAGCACAATGCTTAAGAGTGCCTGGCAGTACAGGAACATGGCAGGCAAAAACCTATAAAAAACAGCTGGGGAGGAAGCTAATTCCTTGACTACAAAATTAATTTCTGAAATTTAAGATAATATTTTAATGTCTTCTTACAAACCACATTTGCAGATTTCTTTGAATTTTACCTTAACATGGATATGGCTTAATAGGAAATTTATGTTAATCATATTCAACTGTATCAACATGAACTGAGAGCTCAGAAGCAATACAACAGGAATTTGTCCCAGAGAGCCTGTCCAAATAGGTTAATACTCTGCTAACAAGCACTGTGGTAAGAGAAAGCTGTCACAAGTATGATTTCATAGTGTTTTCACATGCAGGAATCACTCAAATACTTAAAAATTTCCAACACACTACTGAAAAAGTGTACTTATAGCTCCATTTAATGAACACAAATAATGGGGGAGGGGGAAAGGTCAATCATCTCCCAGTGCTGGCAGAAATGTACTGCTGGAGCAACCACTAGGTTTAAGACAGTCACAAGTGAGGAAGTGCTTCACGCCAGCTGGTTGTCCTCTTGGCCTGAGCAGCACAGCGGGAGAAGCAAACTCTAACCCTAAAAGTGTTGTGAACCTAGTTGCTTTTTTTGAGGTTTAGGGAGCTTCCAGAACACAAGCTTTTTGGTAGGAGTGAACAGGTGAGAGTTCCTCAGTCTATTAGTATTTCTTCCTCAAGGTAGGCTGTCATTCTGGTAAGAATTTGAACATGAATCCTACTTCAAAAAGCCCAGTCCTAGCACAGCATCAATTCATAATAGTCTCAAATTATTTCACATGAAAATTACTCACAAAGACTGATCACATATACACTGCTCATACCCAATACAGTGGCCATTTTTCACTCAGTATGCATAATCTCTATCCAATTCTGTGTTTTAACTAATCAGAATTCTGTGTTTTAACTGCAATTTAACTAAAGACATAAATATTGCTGTCTCTGACACTGCCTGTAAGAGACATGATATGCCCTTAACTATTGGAATAGGACTGAAGGCCTTACCCAATGACAGACATTCAATGCTTCTTGAAGGATAAACAGCTGGAAAAAATTAACAGCAAGTGGCAACACAGTATTCTTCAGAAGATTTCACTATCTTCTTAGGGCATACCTTTCTCAATTGTACATAGATTTACATGACCTGGGGGCAAAGAATCATTAGGGTGCAATGGAAATGTTTTCTCTTATACAACTTGGAGAAACAATACAGAGTCTGCCTCTTCGGGTGAAAATTTAACAGCAAATGGCATTGCTGTTGCGGTTAAGTATGTATGTCAGTATGGTCTACTCCTTTAATTTAAAAAAAACAAACCAACAAAAGAATATATGATGGATTCACAGAAAATATTTAAACATGTAGTGGCTAACATAAATACCTTTACTGAAAATAAGGGGGAAAAAAAAAAGCAGGTTCAAATCTTAAACTTGTGTTAATTAAGGTGGAGCTAAATTGCCGAGAAACTGGCCAAAAGAGTTTGGAAGGATAATTAAAATAAAAGTGGTGAATCAAGTGAATATAAACTTTAAATTGGAGTTAAGAAAAACAATTTCCTCTGAACAATTTATTTCGTATCTGCTTGCCGAAGTGTTGTGAGCTGCAAGTCCTTCTCTGAAGCAGCTTCTGGAAACTTTCAGGAGCAGCACCCAGGCTAAAATGAACATACCCAGCAAGTCCTATATACTGCTTCTTAAGAGATTTACTTCCTATAAGAGCAGCAGCTGCCACAGTGGCCCCTTGGGTTCTCTGAATGCAGACAGTGACTGACAAGGGAAAGTTAAATGACTACTAACTGATTTGACCAGTTGGTAATTTTAGTAAATGATAAGGCTACATCTTTATGTACCATTTCAGTAAAACAAATTGTGTTCTTGTTAGCCCAGATTCTCACTAAATAACATTAATAAATGAAATCATGCAATTTCTACCCTCCTCCCACATAGTCCACCTATTGCTTCTAGTAAGACTCATACCTTTATAAAGCAGCTAAAATGCATTTAGAACCAACAACACGTAACAAAAAGGAAGACCAATATCAGGAATTAAGAGATGTTTTCAAGAATGTGTATATTTTATGAAAAACTCATAATAAATGTAAATTCAAGGGATTGAAACCTGGTAATAAAGTGAGACTGTATTAAAGTACAGAAGCATCTTAGCTTTCAACATCTCAAAAAGAAGATCAGTAAAACTAGTTAAGGAAGTTATGTGAAGGCTAAGAAACTAAGCCAAGGAAACTAGGATGATTAGTGCTATATAAATTCATCTATCTTAACTCTCTGGCTGTAAATAACATACGCACTAAAGACAGTAAACATTACTCTGTGCCTCCTGAGATGATGAGTTACTTTGTCTTCCCCTGTAGGAATTCTTGTCCCAGCTGCAGCAGAAGACATTGGCTACCTGGAAGAACTGCCAATCCCACACATCCATTTTATGTATCTGTTACTGCAGAACTGAATGCTCTGATGAAGAAAACAGGTGAAACTGTGCATGCTGTAGGAGATCTAAACACGTCAGCATGTAACATGAAGACTGTTTCAGTTCACAGCCATGTAATTGCTTTGCCAATACACCAGTAGTTAAATAGTTGAAGAAATTTGTCAAGAGAATTGCTGAGCATCTCAGTCAATTTCCAGCCCACCTAGAAATCTCATTTAAGGCACTGAAAATTTAGAAAGACATGGAAGAGACCAAAGTGATTGCACAGCCATAAATAGGATATCCATGTAATCAAAAAAACACGATCCCCACAATCATTAATGATTTTCTGGTACAGTTGAAAAAAAACCCCTGTCATCCCAGTCCCCCCCAACAAAACAAACAAACAAACAAACAAAAAACAAAACAAAAAACCAGACAAATACAAAGAAACTGCTAATGCCTTTCCAGGGAGATGATTCCATAGCTCTTTTTTTTGGCAATGTGTCAGTATCAGACAAGTGAGTGGAAATTCACCAGCTTCCCTGCCTCTTAAGGACAAGCCTCAACAGGCATGGGCCTGCCTCACCTCTGGAATGGGATGGTATACCAGTGCAGTGCTTTTTAACTTGCATTCGCAGAAACAGTTATGTTCTGCTATTGAAAAAAGTGGCTGTGCTCATGTTATTGGGCACCTAATCAATACATTGGCAGTCTCCATAGGCTGTCATGATCCATAGTTTTTATCTGTCCACCAACAAGGCCTTCTTTTTGACTAGAAAAGTTATTCTCCAGCTCTGAACTTTATATTCATGCCTAAGTTTAAGTTTATAATCAAAGAATAAAACAGCAACCATTCTTCTTTTTTTGGAAGAATTCAAACATGATCTCACAGAACTACATACAAAATTACTAGATGAAGAAAACACTCCCAAGTCCTGCCCACAAGTAAAACCAAGGTAAAACCACCACATTTTACATTAAATGGTAAAATGCAATTTTAATTCAGAACCCATAAATACATACACTTCAAACAGATAGCTTCTCATCTGAGGATACAGACTACACAAATCCCTGCAATCCAAGCACAAAACCCTAATTTAGCTAAAAGGCAATCACATCTGCTTCACATGAATTGATGTGTTCTTTTCTCTTTTCTCAAAGTTCAGGGTGACCTGTACTGCTTACCAGTATCTTCTACACTGGATTGTTTATTCCTGAAGATCTGTCAAACTTTTACCACACTTTTCAGGGGTAAAAAGAACCATTCTGATAACAAAACTCTCGGAAGCCATGTAGGTTGTAAGAATACCCACCCATTCAGCTCACCACCCTGGTGGTGCTCACATCATCACGAGAGCCTATTTCCTCACACAGTTTTATCTGGCTTTACAAGACACCATTTCCTGTTCAACCTTTTTACTGGACAAAGTCAGCCCCTCTTTTCTACACTTCTAGTCACAGGGAAGGATCTGCTAATCTTAGATCCTGAAAACAAATGGACAAGGCTCAGCTGAGTCAACACAAACCACCACAGCTATAAGATATTAAATTAAATACCACCTGCTCTAGATCCATCCTTCAAATACGGAAATGAGATAATTTACCTGGTACAAAATCCCAAAGTTCCTTCCTAAGGGCCAGCTCAATGCAAACAGCAGCCCGTGCACTGCAAGGTCAAAGGAAAGACAATTACATCCTCAGGACGTTCGTGCAATGGCTGCCCACACAACCTTAACTGTGCTCTCCTGTATTCTGGTCTTGTTGAAACTACATTCCTAATCAGTTTCCATTGTCATATTTACCTCTTTCAACATCTCCTTTTCAAACTTTTCTACCACTGAATATTCATATTTTGCATAGTTTCAGATGTTTTCATTTACATATTTCTAGAGCACCTAATTTTATCTCTTACTTATATTTCCAACCTCTTTCTGTCCTTCTGTATTATAACCTTCTCTGTATTTGTTGAATATCCTAATTTTATGACCATCTGTGAATGTAATTAATGTAGCATTCAATCTTCCTCCTACATCCCTAGTAAATATGTTAGATTTAACTTGTACTGCAGATTCTAGAAGCACTTAGTTGCCACATTCCTTAAAATCAGTTATTTAACGCTTCTCTTTATGGTCCCTACAATTACTTTTTAATGCCATCAACAACCTTCACAGGGAGCAAGATAAACCAAATTTTTTGAGGTATAGTACTAAATTAGTTCTTAGAAGTTTACATTACATAGAACACTATTGCAGGAAAATCCTCAAATAAAAAAATTCTAGTATGACTTACTTTGTTTATTCTTCATGGCTCTTTACCCTTACTACTATTGTTCCAGTATCTATCCTATTACTCTTCTCTACTAAGACATGAAGTCACGCAAGGACAGCTTACCCACACACACTTCATGTCCAGTCAGCTGTTAGAGAGAACTTATCTTGGAGGTGCCAAAGGAAAATGCAGGATCGACTATGTACAGCCATACAGAAACAGAGTGCCCCTCTCAACTGAACTGATGCTCTCAACAGAAAGAAATAGTGCAACTGATTGCAAGACAACATCATATGATACAATATAATGTTCATTCATTTTGTTCAAGGACAGTTGTGAGAAGGGCAGAATGAAGATGCAAGAGAGGATGCATACCAAATCAACTCTTCTCTGCATCTGTACCCCACTTTCTTAACACTTCTACAGTCTTTCTGATCAGCTACCACAGGCAGTGTAAGCTGGTTGTTCCTCAGTCCTATGCAGTTCAGAGACTATTTAAGCACAGCTCCCATCCTGGAATTTGTTCTGGTGTGAGATGGCACAGGGAATTGCAGCTAATGCAGACTGGATGGAGCAAAGCTGATGACTATGAAGCCTGACACTACTGATTGACCCTGCGAGTGAGCTTCACACCAGCATCACATCATTGCAGTCAGAACTTAGGGGACCTCTCAAATGCAGCTCTTGTAAATGTTGCAATCCAGCAATCTGGGCCTACTGAAAAATGTCCCATAGGCCTTGTGTCCCTTGGTCATATAAGTTTGATCATACCTGAGCTACAGATTTTGGTTAGTTCCCTGGAAAAATTTCCTTCACCTTCTCTAATCCCCTCAGCACAATAGGGCAAGCAAGGATAATGGTGCCCACAGCTGCTCTTTTACACAGATTTACTCAATAGCTTCATGTAGTTATTTCTAAAATGTTATTTCTAATCATCTGCTTCTTTCAACAGCATATCTTCCTTGCATCTCCTTGTGTGAAATTTCTAAGAGGAATGCAGAAGGGGAAGGAGCACAGTTCTAGATTACAGTTCTGGTGGGAATGGTTGTGCCATGGCACTGTGCACCACAGGGAGATACAGTAGGGAGAGCCCAGTCAGGGACAGGAGGGGAGACGAGAGCACAAAAGCAGTTTGGCTCAATGATTCATTCCTCTAACTATATCCAGTTTCTCCTGATGTAAGAGTCAGTGCAGAGCAGATCGACCTCCCATCCCTGATGCAGCCAGTCAGCTCTGTGGCCCCAGCTAAGCAGTTCTCAGAGAAGCAATGAGAACAAAGGACCCAGGGGACAGGACTACACAAGGAGAGATGCCTGATTACCAGTGCTTTAGCAATAAGCCTTAACTATACATAGAAAAGGTAAATGGAGGCTGGAATATATTGTCCAGAATCTCTGAAGTCAGCTATATTATTCTTCAAACAAATTGCTATTATGAATATAGAAACTGGAATACATAGAGGTACACAACTTCAATAAATTCTTAAATATGTAGCAAAGTCATTCTGATAGGAAGTCACTGGGATAAGTACCTTTCCTCTGACAAATTTCAAATCCCTGTTTAAAACTATATGTTCTCAATAAACCTGAGTTTCCTAAACTTTACAATGCATCATGTCTCAGCATGTACAGTTATGTGGTGGAATAAGCATCATGGAAGTTGCAGAACTGTACTCTTGAAAGATAATTTCAGAAATAAGTTACATAAGCATCTATCAAAGAATATTTTGATTGTGTGTTTGGAATGTGTTTGGAAACAATACTTATGTTTGCATATAAATTAGGATTGGGAGAAGGGACTAGATGATCACTAGCATTTTCTTCCAGGTCCACCTTTTAAAAGCCTATGAAAGATGTTCATATTAGGAAACAGTTGAACCAATTATTACAAACCCTTTTGCAAAGTTCAGTTCATCACGAGTGTCAACTATAATCTGTAACCTGAGGTATCAAGAATGGAACATGCTCCTTAGCAATTTTTCTGCTTATTTATTATGCCCAAACTTCTGTTTACTCAGATGCCAGTCTACAATACCTAAGTTAAACTTGACATGCCAAGACTCTTCATCTAAACTCATTCCTTATTCTATACTTATTTTCCTAAGAAATCTCAACTTCTACTTAGATTATGTAACATAATTGGTTATTCTGAAAAACACTCTGGATTTAAAGTATTTTGTGTTTGCTCAGGCTTTAAAAAGTAGTTGACTTCTAGAAATATTTTATTCATGATTAGCAAAAAGCTATCATCCAAGTCTGCATTTGAAGCTTCTGATCAACTTAAGAGACCAACAAAAAAAAGAAAAAAGAAACAATCAAAATATTAAATAATTTCCTGCTGAAATATTTGATACCTGGGAAAATTTCAAAATTCTCCTATGTCAAAAAAAGTACGTTTAGAAGACGGCAGAATGAATGGTAATTTGAATTTGCCTTTAAACTACATTCTAATTCTGTCTATCTTCAAAAAAAAAATCTTTATAATTAAATAATCTGCAACAGATCTACAAAAGAACAGAACTGGAATATCTGGGACAAGTGGTCATGGCAGACAATTCTAAGCACTAAGGTAGTACATTTTGTAATCAGCCAATTTTTGTAGTAAATTTTCTGTGCAAAAAAGCTTAAGATTTGATGAAAAAAAAAGTAAATTAAGCTTGCCTCCAAAGGAAAGAAAAGATACTGCCCAGAACAGATGCTTTGAAAGCAACTGCAAAAGCTAAAAGCAACTAGTTTCATGTCAGTCTGTCAGAAAGACCACAGAAAAATGAATGTGTAGCAGAAGAGGTGTCAAGGTATAATCGGTACACATTTAAGATGGAAAGCAAGAATCAAAAGCTTAAAATGCTGAAAGGGCAACTGCTACATGAGGTTTTTATCTTTAGTAAGCTTCCCCTACAAAACAATGTGGAAAATCTATTACATCATGAATTATGATACTATCTGTGAATTAGATTGCTGATGGATCAGACAACATGGGAGTAAACAGCACAGTGGGAATACAACCCCCTAAGCAGCTACACAGGTCCAGTAGTAAAACAAATCTTCAGGTCAACATAAAAAATACCACACACACACATGCACATGCACACACACAGAGCAATGGGAATCTGGTTTTGATATGAATGGATTTTTCAGAACCTGCAAACTGTTGGAGGAAAATCATCTCAAAATTTGTTTGGTGAACTAATAGCTGTTTCATAGGGAAGATAAACGTAAGGAGGCTGAGCACGATAATAGACAGCACCACCTAAAAGAGATACATGTAAAGAGTATTAGGATGAAAAAACCCAACATCATTTAATGCAAGGACTAGTGCCTTTAATCCAACAAAGAGATCATATCCTAAGGGATGATATCAAGCATTCATCAGAAAGCAGACTCATAAATATTTTCGGAAGTTGCTGTCTATGTTAGAGAAAATGCATCAGAGATTTTCAGCAGCTGATGTGAATTGCATTTTTATTGTTTTTTTTCACTAGCAGTATACCAAAGAAGAATATTTGTAAAACTGTTCACAACCTCCCTACATACAGCAGGTTATATATAGAATCCTACCTCTGAATCTGTGAGAAGTCCATTCACAGACACAAGGACACTGCAATACATCACTGTGCAAGTGTACATTCAACTTGTTTATCAGCAAAGCACCAAAATTCAGTGTCCATTCTGTTTAATGTTTCAGTGTTAACACAGAGAAGAAGCAACCCTTCATTGTACCAGCTAAGAGACCTTATCAAACTGCTCTGTACACGTCACGATGATTCTGCCGTTGTCCTACATTTGCATGATGACCTGAACTCTGCCAGTAGGTTTATACTAGAAAACAACTTCCATTTTTGTAAGTTTTTTTAAATAGTTAAGGCATCATTTCAAAATAGAAGAACAACATACTATTACTTGAACAAGAATTAGATCACATTAAGGTTGTATAATCTGAAAGACTCTGAAACTACACAGTATAAAGCGGAAGAAACCTCTAACACTCCTTATCTTCCCTATACCTGAGGAGATACAGTGGTGCACCTAGAAGACTGATGTTCTCTTTTGACTCTTCCAAAAGCCACAAGAACCATTACAAATCCTGATCCTTTTAAATAAGGATTATTTATTAATTAGACCTTCATTGTCCATCTCCCTCCCTTTTTTTTGGTAATGCATATATGCCTTATCAGAAGTGCAGTCCCCATTCGCACGCTTTTTAAAATCACACTGATGGAAACAGAGCAACTACAGCAAGTGTGCACAGCAGGCAGTTTCTAAGAGGTCATAATTTCACTGCCTTAATCCAGAGACAGCTGCAGTACATCATTATAGCTATATTGATGCCACACCTGCTTTTTAAAATAGTTGTAAGATACAGTAGATACATTTAATGAAAATGTATGCACTATCATTTCCTTTTACTAACTTCAAACTACAGAATTTAGTTTCTAGCTGAAGAATGTCTATCTCCCAAATGAGGATCTAAATGACCTTTTATATCACCTTAAAAAAGTAGCATGTGGCATTTTGCTGCATTTGATCCATTTTCATTTTAAAAAGGCAAGAAGATAGTCAAGTAAAAGAAAGCATATAAAATAAAAACAAAACTACATCCTGAAGTATCTGTCATTTGCTGAAGATGTAATCACAGTGAGGCCATTCCTGTAAGTCCAGGTACAAGTCCTTATTATTTTCTGGGGGGGAGTGGTTTTGTTTGTTTGGTTGGTTTATTTTTTGAAAATGGACTGTTTCACCTGTGTGACAGCACTTCATGCAAGTCTAGCATCCTTCTAAATCTTATACAACCAAAGTCAAGCAACCATTTGGGGCTAAGAAGTACACCAGCTTTCAAACCAAAGGAATGTTCCTCACTGTGCTTTCTCAGGAAAATGAGATAATAGTCTACAAAGGCAGCAAGAGTAAATATTAACCTAACGAAGGTAGAATAACTAAGAACTGTATACTGAATGGGACAACAAGACGCAGAAAGATATCATCATTCATGACACATATTACTAGCACATGCATGCCTGCAGAAAAAACAAACAGAAAATCAGAGTATTTTAAATGTATTTTTTGATAAGTGTTGTCTCCGGAACTAACACAGTACCTGAAAAAAGATGTGCACAAAAATGCTGTCCAATAAAATCATATAATTTTTTAAATTTATGCGTAATTTCTTACTTTGCCAGAAGAGCTGTTGATGAGGCAATGGATTGGGATTTCTAGCTATGCAGAAAGTGGTATGGTGATTCAGCATTATCAGGTCCTCATATTTACAGGGGTTTTTTTCGTTCTCAAGACATGGTCACATTAGTATTACAGGAAAAGAGCAGTCATAGAAAAATTAATGATTATGTTTTTTGTGGGTTTTCTTTTCTTTAAGTGTATAAGAAAGCAGAATCACAAAAGCTACTCAAAAAAGTCCCCTGAATTGCCATTGCTTTTCCCAGTAAGTGCAGGAACAGAATAACACTATAACAACGAAATGGGCTAACCAGAGAACCTCTGTCCATAGAAGAAAATCACTGTAATAAATTGGCAGCAACTGCGCTGGTGATGTAGAGAGCCTGGCCCCCTCTGCTGTCTATTTTGTGCTTCTTCTAAAATCTTTCTAGTAAACCTACAGACTTAAAGAATAATGTTTTTGTATTTCTGAATGTCTTCCTCTGACTTTGACACTGACAGATAACTCCTACAGAGACTAACAGACCAACATGCTAGCCCTGGAAAAGACAAGGTTTAGAAAGGAAAAGGGGATATTAAGAGGTTAAAATCATCACCCATTTTTCCACATGCATAATCAGGAATCATAAGTTTGTACAAAAGTGACAAATTCCTTTTGGTGACTAAGCACTCTAACTGGGAGACAAGATGTAGATAAACACATAGCTATATCATCAAGCAAAGGCATTTAATATCTGAGTTAAAAGTAAAAAATACAAAATACATTCTAAAAGTGCTGTCTATAAAAATGAACTTTTGCAGTGTGTAAGTTTTATTGTGATCAAAAATGCAAATGTAGCAAACTTTTATACACTCTAAATAATATTGATTTGTTCCTACACTGAAATTCATCCTGAAAGGATTCTACTGTAAAATTAAGTACCTTCATTACTGTTAAAGACCCATCATGCTCCCTTAAAACTTCTTTCATAGAAGGTCAGAATATTGCAGGAACAAGGAAGAAAAAAAATTAGGCATTTGCATGGCTTTGCTCCTTATGAACAATGCCCCATATTCTTCTTTTAAATCCCATGCTCTTGGGACATAGAACATTCTCCTCTAACCAACATCAATACAAACTTTAGTCTCTTGCTCAGTCCATGGGATTCCTCTTTCTGTGTTTGCCTAGAGCAGCCTGCTTATGCACACTAACAAAGCAATAGAGATGTAACCATTGAGGTCACAGCATTTCTTAAAACTTCCTGTGTAAAATTAATCATAGAAAACAATACCAATTTATACCACAGCAAACTGCAATGAAATAAAAAAAAAAAAAAATTTGCATTAGACATCTTATTTACACTTCTCAACAGCTAAACCAGAGAATTAAGTCAAGCCCAAATGGAAAAAAGAAAACTTTGATAGCCTGCCTATAATGTATATGAGTCCTTGGTCTAAACTCTGCCAAGGCTGAGTCTTCACAAAAAGCTTTCACACAAAGCAGAATTGAATCAGGACCATTCTCTGAAATTATGTGGAATACAAACCAAAAGATTTGCTGTCAGAGTGAAGCTGAACCTAACCTGAAAATAAAACTAAGAATCTACTTCATTGTCTCCATATACAGCTCTGTTTTCAGCTCAGGTACAGAGAATTTAAGGAAAAAAAAAAAAAAGCTTCTGCACCTCTGCACCATTTGCAAGGAATTCCCTTCCCTAGGAATTGTTTGGTGACTGTCTCCAGATCTTAACACTTCTGTTACATCCATAAGAGCTTCTGTCTCTGGCTTGATCAGAAGTCCTATTTGGAGAAAGATCTTCACTTTCTCTCCCCCCGCATTCCTGTCCTTCAGATTAGCATTTCAAAAGCACATCAAATCACTTTCTTTCAAAGTGTGGCAGCCACAACAGTTTTATCACATCATTCCAATAAAAGAAAAAAATCATCATAGTTCTATTTGCAATGCTTCACAAGCTCTCATCAGCGCCTGTGAAGTAAGTGTTACTACACTCACTTCATAAGTGGAAAGAAAATCAAACAAAAAAAGTATTACTGCCCAAGCCACTCAGATGACTGCCACTGGGGATGAAAACACAACCACAGCAGAATCTCCACTCCTTTTTTTGCATGTACTCCCTGAACAGCTTGTCTTCCACAGGAGAAACCTGAAGAACAGTGAAGTCTGCCAGGGCAGGTACTCTTACACAAAACAGAACACTGAAAACATTCTAGCTTTGGAGTAGTTTGCAACTATGCTGGATAATATTATGTGTTCTAAATGCATTATGTTCTCCACACAGTGGAGATTTCTCTGTCCACACTGCCAAAAAGGTGTGCTTTTATCTGATATAACCAGCACAAGTAAGATGTTTCCTGCAATCTTCTTGAAAACAGCAATGAAGAAAATGCAGTTTTCATCTCCTTGAATTCAGGCAATGCCAATAATAGGAAGAGATACAAGTGGTGACTGTGCCTCGCTTCACCTTCATGGAAACTACCAACACCTTGTCTTCACTTGGCTGCTGTAGATAGATAACCTGCATTAGACACATTGCTATGAATAAATACATTTTCAGTAAAGATACAGTACAATAAAGACTAAATTGTCTCTGCCCAAGTCAGTCTGTCAGAAGTGCAGGCTTTTACTGATCAGTAAATGCATCGGGATATACCAGGAGGTAGGGTATGGATCTGCCCTCTTTTTCCACCTAGTGTGCATGTTCTCTTACTCAGTAAGTAACTTTTTTTTTTTTTTTAAATTTACCCAACAGCACACTTATCAATCTTTAAAGAGTGCATGAAAATAAGAACTTGCGCTCTTCTGCATTAAGATAAACATCTCATTTTGTTCCGACAGGTACAGAATTCACGCCCACATAATCATATGTAAGAGAAAAGTTTTAAACCAAAGAATAATCTTCACCTACAAAGTCTCCATAAACAATGGGGAATATACCGATAATCTGGTAATCCAAAGCAACACACACAAAAGGTGACCATTATTATGGCCAAATTTCAATCTTCAGCAATTTTTACTCTGATATGGAAAAAAACAAGCAATAAAGTAAAAATTATCTCAAACGTAAAAAAAAAAAAAACAGGGGGGGGTAAATAAACTTCCTCAAATTAAAAAAAAAAACAACATTCAGTGAACAGGTATGAAGCATGCAAAAGCCACCCCCAAAAGTTTCAGTTTTCAAAAATTTCTGATTGCATGAATTCATACGGTCATAAATAATGCAGTTCTGAAACTATAACACATAAACAAGCACATATACCTTAATATCACATTACTCATATCCTACAAATTATTCTTCTTTCAAAAAAATTCAAGGACTTTAACAAGTATGCTTTCATCAATGCCTAGTATTTTCCATTTGCATAATATCACTGATAAAGAAGTGCTGTTTGAATGAGTTAGTCTCTTATGTCACCTGTTTCATGGTAGCTTTTTCTTTAAATATCCTATCAACCCTTTATTATAGCACTCTGATGGAAGACTGAACAGCATTTTCTACATTCTGATTATGTCCACCAGATCCTTTATACTTTTTTACAATTAATTTTACCATGAATTAGCATTTAAAATAATGTACACTGTGTGCTGCAGAATTTTTAGTCTTGCATAGATTTATCCATGTTTTTAATTTTATTCTTATTATGAATTCTCCGAAGCCACTACGACATATGTTTTGAATATGGATTAACAGAAGTAGGCACTTCACATATTTCAGAGGACACAGTAAACACGTTCTTGAACAGTAGCATATATACAAAATAATATTTAAAATATAGTGTCTAATTAGAGTTTTGCTTAACAAGCAAAATTATACTTCATTAATGATCTCAATCCAAATAATACTTTCTACTGATTTAATTAGACACCGAATCAGGCCCCAAAATGTATATGTGTTTTATGCAATGCATTTTAATTCCAAACTACATTTGCTACAGGAGGGAGGAAAACACCCCTCTACTACGTACCTTAAAGAAATACTTTTATTTTTAAATTCTACACTTGCCCTTCAGATCTCTCTTTCACATCTGTCCAATTTAATCAAAATTATCATTTGGTATCTAATTTCATAGAAGTGCAACAATTAGACAGTATGGGGTTTTTTTACCCTGGCATGACTGTAACACAGATTACAGGAAGCTTTACACTTGATTTAAGGATATATATGAAAGCATATTCAACTGACAAGAGAGAAAGCATGAAGCAAAACATTTCCATTAACTACTATTGTTACTTCATATATACTGCTAAAAGTGAATTCCCTTGTTCTATAACACTGTACCATTTATGCTTATTTCAACTTTTATTTGTTCACTCAAAAACAGAAGGAAAAGTCTAAACTGATTTTTAATTAAATGCCTCATGAATTTTGCTCTGATAACTTTGTGAATATCCTATATTCCTCATCACAGCAAAGGAAAGTTCAGATAAAAACAAAGGATCGTTGCAGATTCAGAAAAGAGACACATTTTATAGCATGCTTATGTTGCTGTCTGCTGCTCAACAGTTTGCACTGAAATTCTTGCTAGATATTCACCTCTGTTGATATTTTCCCTAATTTTTCCTAAAATGGGGGAAAATAGGAATCAAACTGTACTGACAAGTCAAAAGTAGATTTTTAGGGAAGAAAAACTATAAAAATATTGTAAGTATATGACAAATGGGAATACTTAACTTAGTATAGAATAAGACCATTTAATCAAAATAGGGGAATATAAATCTATGTACAATTCTTCTTCACTGACGGACAATTAAGTAGAAGAAGTATTCTTTACTGAGCTTTGCTTTTGAGACAGCAGTTAGACAGACTCATTTGAGAGCTCTATCAAGGTAAGTAACCACGTCTCAAATACAAAAATCTGTTTCATCATTTATAGTTTCTATCACATCATATAGCATAAGTTTCACATGAGAACAAAGGTCATTTTAAAGCAAACTGTTGTGCTAAGGTAACTTTTAATTTGAGGACTAAATGTAAATTGCTATGGTGAATGCACGTTAGGTCACTAAAACAACGGTAGCTAAACTCAGATGTGACCTAGCAACCCAGGTGTTCAGGAAAAGTGCTGTTAACAGTAAGGATTGATGATCTAATCAAACTGTCACACTCAGATCCTCAGCAGGGTGGTTGGAGGGGAGGTGGAGGAGGATAATATTCAGAAAGCAAGCACATGCTTAGTGTTACTTTAAATTGATGCTGACATTTTCAATTGTAAAAAGAAATTTTTTCCTAAGTAATATAGGAAACAACTCTCCTAACCTTCCGGAGGATATCAGATAATCAGAGAGCTTGTTTTGCAAAAGCCAACTTCTCAGATGTGTGACTTTATGAAATACGAACTATCAGACATTTTAAGAGATTCAAGATGATAGCAACTATTTTAATGCTTTTCTTTTACTTAGATAGGCATAAATCAGTATTTAGCTAACTCTGTACAAATGCACTTGCTATGCACATACCACAAAATAAAATAATTAATAAACCTATCTATTTGTGCTAGTACCTCCATGTTTTCTGCCCCCTTATGCTGTCTCTTTACTATATCACTAAATACTCAGAAAAATGACAAGCAAAAATGTCAACAAGTGAGCAAACAAGATGAAATTTCAGTGGTCTAAGAAACTGGTTCAGCATTGCATTTTTAGTATTAACATCTGCCTACTTGCAGGGTGCTTAAAATTAAGGAAGTATAGAATTCCCACATAGAAACAAAATATGATCCCCTTACGTAAGTGAGTTTGTCCATGAGTGATGAAATCATATGTAGTTATAAATGGATAACACTGACTTCACTATCAATAGAAACCCTTTTTTCCTTTTTTGTTTATCAGCTGGAAGGAAACTGGCTGAATGTGTCAGAAAGTGGGCAACTATATTGCTTTAGTCACAAACAGTAGCCATTTTCAGCATGAGGCTTGAGATGGCTATTTACAGCCATAGACCATCTCCATACCCCTCTCAGGCAATGATGGCCTCCTGATGAAGAACTTGCATGGAAATTTTCAGAAAGCCAACAGGAGAAATGGGCTTTTGGTGCCTCTGTCTTGACCCTGGTTCAAACATTGTGAATGTACAGCATTACACAGAGTGATGATAGTTGACAAAAATAAGGCTGCGGATATGAAATTCTGAGAATTATCTCTCATTTGTCTACAGTGAGCCATGTCTTATATAAATGGCACAAAACCAATAATTCATTTTCTGAAGGGTACTGTCAGTGAGCTACAGGTGTACAAACAAAAGCAGTTCAAATATGATAAGTGGGAGCAAGGTTTTCTTATGTAAAATGATGCATCTGCTCTGTGTTTACACTTCTATTTGTCTTGCAGCTCTAGAGATAGTGAAGCTGAACATCATTCTACATGGAGAAATCTATGCAATCCATAAGCATAATGAAGATAGAAAGGAGACTTTAAAATCACAAGTTTCAGACACATCATAAATGAAAACATTAAAGCCCTCAAGAAAGAAAAAAAGAAATAAACCCACTAAAAAACCCCAAAACACAGAAATGCACTTTCACTAGTGTACTGTACTGGTAAAAATTCTGGAAATGAGTTGATCAAAAAAACAGAAACAAAATCCTCAAAATCTCCAATAAGTATCAATGATAAAACTATTTGATTTAATCTGTCCTTTTCTTGTAGCTGTTGCATTTCATCCACCTGCAGTTATTTTACTGGAACACACAGGTATATAGAAGAATTATGTATCTAGTAGATTGCTTTTATGTTTAAATATTAAGACTTCAGGCATTAAAAATTAGACACAAAACACCCTATGGGGAAAAAAAATTTGGAAATCATAAAATCTGGATGTTATTCAGCAGCAGGAATTTCCTCAAGCTACCCTTTACTGCAAAATTAATTCACATTA
>NC_139482.1:93793710-93883710 GCF_008360975.1 Lichenostomus cassidix
TTCTGTCTATCTGCTTGGAGAAGAGAAGGAGGGGACCTCATCATGGCATTCCAGGACTTAAACAGCTGCTGCACAGAGGACAGAGGCTCTCTCTTCAGAAGAAAGCACACAGAGAGCACAAGGGGCAAAAAGTACAAGTTACACTGTGAAAGATTTCATCTTAACAGAAAAAAAATTATATAGTAAGAACAATCATTCACTGGAGCAACCTCCTCAGGGATGTGGCAGAGCCCTCATCACTGGGAATTTTCAATATGTGATTGGACAGAGTGCTGGATGAGCTCCTCTAGGCTCCCTTCCCCAAGAAAGGTTGGACCAGATGATCTTTGGAGTCCCCTTCTAAGATGGGCTGCCCTATGATTCTACCCACCAGAGATCAGTGCAGAGCACACCATGCAGACTCATATTGCAGAAGATTGTCTTTACAATACAAAAAGACCTCCATGTTTCTACTACTTAAGTCTCAGGCAACTTTTTTTAAAAAACATTATAGCACTGTGGCAGTCATTTTAGAATTGCGTTCATGTTACTGTTCAACCCCAGAACATGTTTTTCCAGCATTTTCTTTCCAGCTTGAGGTGGTGAAACTTAAGTAAACCTGGACAAACAAACATTTGTACTTAATGATTATGCAACTGCTTTGGCTGCAGAAAAATAGAAAAATGTGAAAGCATTATAACTTGATGCAAGAATTATTAAGTGTGTGGTTAAAAAGTAGAAACTAAGCTTCAACCATCAGTCATACACAGAATTTCTGTTTTCACTTCCAAAGTTTACAAAATAGTCCTCTTGATTCTTCAGAATGTATGGAAAATATTTCATCGCAGCATGGTCAGAGATTATGTTTCCATTTCCTTTACAGTGTTCTCAATAAATATTTGTGTTGTATTATATAGACTGATCAAAGTTAAAAGTCATGATACCACCCAAGACATGGAACATTTCACATCCATAAATGTCACAAAGTACAGTCCTCAAAGTAGTGTAACATACACTGCATAATTGTCTGGACAGGTCCCTTGCTTCCCATCCCACACAGGCAAAAAGGGATCTAGAGATATATTGCCATCCTAATCTTACCCTCTTGGTCTACACAGTTGACTTACAGTGGAAGCAGCAAGATGGGACATACAACTGGAACAACTTACTTTCAGCTGACTGCAACAGAGGGATCAGTTTGCAGCTTACTACTTTTTGGCTGATGGCATGCAACAAGGAACTGCGTTTTCCTTGGAAACAAACCATTGTTAAATAAAACTGGCGCTTTCAGCAACTACCCACACTGTCTTCCAGAGATTCACAATGTTAGCATACACTTGCTAATGGAACTAATAACCTATGCTCTAGACAGTACTTGATTCTTTATGAATGTGAGATCATCATTTATATCTTGTTATGATGCTTAAAATTAGCCAAAGGTGCTCACTGTGGGCAGTGTAAATCCTATTAGGTACTCCCTCTATCTTCTATCCATAGCAGCTAAGCCTTCACAACAGGGAGAGTGTTGCTGACTACAGAAATTTCCAAAACATCTCACATACCTAGCAACTAAAATAAACTTACTTCAGACTGCCCTTCCTTCTGAACTAAACTTTAATATGGCCAGGATTTGATAGGAAGAACAAAGAATGAGTAATAGTAAAAATAACTTCATTTTTTTTACAGTCCTTCAGTTATTTTTCTTTCTGAAAAGATGCTGAAGTCATCACTTGTCTTCAATAGTAGAAATGTCTGCTTAATCTTCATTTCTTTGTAACAAAGCAAATGCATATGATGCTGTACAGACAAGGCATAAGGAAAGCTGAGAATTTTAAGGGCATTTTTATCTTCTAATACCTGAGGAATCACAGGTAACCCCTATGGCTTCCTTAAGTTCCTTGGTCAGCCTCAGACAGAGGAAAGCACTCAGGCAGTAAGTGACTATGGAGCCTTGTACCTATGGAGCCTATTTCACACTCTGACACAGTATAGCACCAGGTAAGAGCTGAATACCAGAGGGAATACTGCTTTCAAAGGTCAGGTAAGCCTCCAAAACTGAAAGCTTAACATGCATCTTGGGCAAAATTTTAGCTCCCAACCACTGCTGAAATTGAGTCCTTTTCACACACATCCTTTCATTACAAACTTCCAAATAGTAAATATTTCAAGACAAAGCTACATTTCTTTCCTTAGGGCTTTTCCAAAGAATGATTATGTAACTCTCCAAGACCTTTTCTAAGCAAAATACAGGAAATAATCAATTAAGTAAAGTTTTCCATTCCTAGCCAGTTAGCCTAGTGGTGTTAGGTTTCAGTGAAAAAGCTCGAACTCATTTGCAAGAAGTAGTAAAAGGTGATGACAAAGCTTAAAGGCAAGGCTCAGCACACCACTCTCTGGTATTACAGGCAGCCTCTCGTCCAGTGTATCCATATGTTCTGCCAGTGACTCTAACTGGAAACCCTTCTGTGAGACAGCCATGTACAGAGCTCATTCCTTCAGAACATGAGTGAGTTATTACAAAATTATTGCATACTAACTCTTACGCTCTTGGCCTGCATGGTTGACTTATGCAGTGGAAGCAGAAAGCTGGGACATATGATTGGAACAACTTACTTTCATAGGTATGCACAGCACATCACTATTTGACTTTTGCCATTTGTTTAACCAAAATTTGCCAAAACATCAAGTGGATCTTTTTACTTTGCAGTATCAGAGTAGCATAACCCAAAACAGTTACTATCACAAATTCCTCTATTCAAAGAAAGAAAAATGGTTCAAAAGAAGAATTAAAAGTTTAATTAAATATGAGAATTGCACTTATGGACTTGAATCTCTTCTAGTTTTACATTCAAAATAGAGATAACAGGAAACAGCAGTCAATTGCAAGACAGTTTTCTAAATAATATACAAAACATCAAACCCCAATTCAATTGTCCTGGCTACTTTTCTTTCAAACCACAACAATCTTTTCCACTGACATACCTACAGTCTTGTATATTTTATGATATTTACATATTAGTAGAATTTAATATTCAAAAATTCAGATGGGCTTATGCAAGCACATTAAAAAACAGGCACCTAGGAAGTTCCTCTTTTCACTTCAAAGCAGTTGCATAAAAAATACACAAATTTTAGAAGTATGTTACATTCCAACTCTATTTGACAAAGCATCTCAAACATATTTAGGTTGCTATTACACAGTAGTAGATATTTACCTATAGCTTTTGCTCTCAAGCTGAAATCACTGCACAATTTTTTCAATCAACCAAAATCACTTGAAAATCACATGGTCTTCATATGATATGACTAGCACTATAACATTGATCCCATTCTTATAGCATGTGAAAAATGCCAGAACCTTCCGAAAGCAAATATACTTCTAATGACCTTTACAAGAATTATTTTGTGACAGATATTCCAAATCAGTGTTTGTGCTACCAGTAACTTTATATATATATATGAATGATCCTATTTGATTCAATGGGATTACTCATATGCAAAGAGGCATATGAGTAATTGAGGCATATGAGTTATTTCAGAGGCAACTGATAATTTAAAACTCATAAGGAAGATGAGGTAATTAAACAACTATAAAGGCTTTTCTATGGCCTTTTCTTAAGTAAAAAAATTGTTTAAACAGATGCATCAGAACTCTAGTTAAGAAAGTATCATATACTATAAAATGCATATTGTACAGAACTAATTGTGTCTCTTAAAAAATCTTAAAAGACTATTTACATGTGTTTTTCATATGAAAAACTTCTAAATCCATATTGTACTTTAACAGTGGTAGAATTCAGCCTCACCGATGAATGACTTAGTGAATTTTACTTTCTTGCTCATGTTTTTATGTGTGTGTGTGTATATATCTTATGCATAATAATGAAACATCTGTTTGTTCTGTGTTCTGACAAAATTTACACGAAAGTAATGTAATGATGTAACAGAAATTAGAGCTTGGCACCATTAACATTACTGATGCACTCACCTTGTCCTCAACCACAATGTCTCCTAGACACAATAAAGGTGTAGCCAAAGATTTATCCTGCCAATAAGATATAGTTATAGGTCCCATGAAGATTACTGACACTGAAGTACCAAATATGTACTGGCCTTGGACTTAGCAGATAACATGCCAGTTTTGAGACACATTCAAGTTGACAATAAATCAGTATCACAGTTCCAATAACAGGAAAATATACCTTAGAGGAATTTTTTCTGTTAAAACATTCCACTTTTGAGTTAGCTATTAAACGGTAATGATCATAATGGACTAGGCAGTGGGTTTTTTTGTGTCTGAAATGTGCAGACATTTTACTACAAGTCTATTTTTTTAAAAACTCATGTGATTTTCAACTACACAGTATTTTTCCCTTAAATCAATTTTGTCTTTAAAAAAAGAAAAACAATGTAAATTAAAAATGTTTTAGTCGCAATCTCATTATGAATTATAATTGTTTTCTGTATCTGTCCATGCAAACACTTCCACAGCCTCCATAACTCCACCCTTTTTTGCATAAAAAAACCCAATAGTTATGGAAAGCTAGAGACAGCAAGGTGCACTAGTTAAGTACTGCTTACTCAATTGAAAATGCATTTTTTCTTTCCCTTTCAGAACTATCTCAATGCTTGCCACCAGCAATTCCATTCTAAGAAGTTTGTTAAAAGGACCTCAATTTCTCAGGGTGCATGGGTTATAACTATTTTTTTCAAGCACCCTTTTGAACTTCTTTTCAATTTTCTGTTTTTGATGATAGTCATGCTGACAACTTTTTTTGGTCCATCAAATTCTGTAGTACAATTACATGAATTTACTTTTAATAAATTACCATCTTTGCATATATCAGTCAAACCATGAAGACTAAACACTTGCAAATAAAATGCATTATTAATTTAATTGTCACAGCCTATTTAGCTAGCTTCTATTAGTATTTGCTATAATATGCAATGTATCAGAGGGCAGAATCAAATTCAAAACATAAAGAATAAACTGATTATATTGTCCTAGAGAAATTAAAAAATAGCAAGCTTGCAAAATTATAATTAAGGCATTAATGTTTTACATAGGTAAGAAAACTACGTAACTTAATTTTAAATACGTTTATACCCAAAGTGATGGTTTAGCATGCCGAAGAAGGAATTCTTTGGTTCCTAAAGCCATTAAAAGGCATCAAACTTTCTCATAATAGGAGAGGAAAGGTGGAAAGGAAAGCAACAGTGGTTTGGTATTTATTGCACTAGGTCACGTGGCTTAAACATCCCCCATCCCCAGTGAGGGACTGCTACTAGAAATTTATATTGTTGTTGTAGCTCTGCCACTGCTGTTTGATGCTGCTCTACATTAAGCCGAAGTGCCACCTAAAAAGGTATTGTGGAAAAGAAATACTCAAAAGATAGATGAAGAAATTGCAAAAGAAGAAGGCATGAAGTCACTCCAATACCACTTGCCTATGCTGGCCTGGGGACAAAGCCTCCCCAGCCATGCCAGCAGGCAGGGCAGGGAGGCTGCAAGCCTTAGCCCTTCCCCAAGGGCTCTTCTGCTCCTTGGGCAGCCAGGGCCTGTGAACCTGCCACCCTCCTCCTCCTCCTCCTCCTCCTCGTGCTGTGCTGACCAGCCAGCCAGAAAGCCTTGAAGGCATACAGGAAGAAATGGGGAAAACGGACACAGCCAGGAGGCTTTCAGAGCAAACACACAAAGAAAAGCCAGCAACAACTGATTTAGTTCATAGCACCCTGCTTGTTTAGGAATTCATTTCAAGACGGTGATTGCTAAAAATATGCCTCTCAGGCTAAGATACTATATTTGGAAATCTATTGTATGTATCCTTTATTGTGCATATTCACTAGGGTAATGAAAGTTATCTCTACGTTGTATTTATGATGACTGTACAGTAAGTACCCCCTTGTAAAAGAATATATTGGTATTGAATGCTTCCAGTCATAAAATAAGCCACCAGAGCAAAACACTTTTTGTAGTTGTTGTGCTATGACAAGAGATTCCCAACAAACTTTAATATATCTGCTTCGATGAAACTAATTGTTTTTTCAATGCATCGTTCTGTATTTTAGATTAAATAGAGTATCTCAAAACTCTTAAATAATCATATGTTAGGGAAATCCTGGTTAAGCCCTTTGTAGAGGAAATCTGCTTAAAAATAAAAGCACCATCTAAATCGGTGCTTAGTCAAACTAAGGTGTATATGGGGTGTTAATTTCAAACCCTACGCTTAGGTCCCTCTGTGATTTAAGTGTGACAAACTTATGAGGAAAGGGTCTAATCGAGCATCATTTTCATTGTCTTTAACAAGAAATGAATATGGTCCAGAAAGAGCTTTGCTGTGTTCTCCGACAGCTCCTAACTACCATTTATTTTCCTCTTTTTTCATATCAAAACCAGAAAATACTCTTTATTTATGAAAGCCTACCCCAGAAGAATGAGTTACAAGGCAGTAATACTTGAAACAGTATCAAACATCCAGCAATGAACACCTCCATCTACCCAGGCTGAAAGAGAATATGTGATCTTTTGGCCATCCAAAACACATCAATTTTCTAGTTGCCCCAAAGATTCAATGAAATAGCAATAGCTAAGCCACAATGTACCCAATAAATCTGAAGCAAAATCTGTTTATCTGCAAACATAGTGCCATAGAGTTTGTAAAACACAGTTATATTTTAAGCCACAGAAAAAATAACCTGCTTGCAAACAAAGTTGGAGAGTAAGCAGGTGTATACAGATTGAAAAAATAAATTAATTCATTTTAAAAACAGTCAAAATGCCAAATATCCCTTCCTGACCAAGAACATTTGAGAAAACCTTTTGATTCCTCCGTGACTCTGAAAGTCATTTTATTAACCTATCACCATCAAAGCCAGCAGGAAAAGAACAAAAAAAACCCCAAAAAACAAAACAAAGCAAAAAACCAAACAAAAAAAAAATCTCAACAACAAAAAAGACCAGACAAAAAAATTATTTGATTTTGTACTGAGAGAGAAATTTACAACCACAGAAATTTTGACAAAATAGTATCACCTGTCAAAAAAAAGCCCCAAAAGGTGCAAATCCTACACCTTCTACATGGAATTTCTTTCTACAGACATGTCATAAGCACCAGGACATCAGAGCACTTCAGCATATTGGATCTCTCTTGGAGTTGAGGTAAAAAGCCAGATGACTTCATTGTGAATAAGGTGACTATTCTAGAAAAGGTCTCCACATACTGTATAAGATACAAAGAATTCTAAAGTAGTTTACCTTTCTTTGGGTGTACCAACTCCATGCTTGCCCAGTAAATGGGTATTCAGATGCTTCTTCATCACAAATGCCACCCTGCCAAACAAAGAGCAAATGAGAAAAATAATTTTATTAACTTTTTTTAACACAGTATTTTTATGTTTTGAGCATGCACTTGAACATATTTCATTAAAGGCAGACTTTTAAAAAACCCTCCTCTGCTAGGGTGTGACTTAGATCAGGGAGTCCATTCTGTAACAAGACTCTTCCCTCATTTTGAAGTCCCTTGGCTTTTTCTCTCACAAGTCACAGCCATACATCATCAGTCAAAGAATGAAAAACCTGCTTCTGCTTCCCTCTGCAAATTAGAACATTTCACACATTATATTGATAATATAGTTCATTTTACCTAAATAACATTGTCTCATGTTATAAACTAATATCATTTTAGTTACACCTTTGAATTTATTTAAGCTTAATGGGCCCATTCTGCAACCTTTCTTCATACAAGTAGTTCTACTGTTTTTAATGAGAAACATGAAAAAACAGCAAGATAAGATGCTTTAATCACTGCTTATGCCTGGTCAAACTTCATTGTATTAATTATTTAAAGAGATACACATAGAAACAAATTAATAGCCTTAGTTATTTTATAGCCTTGTGAAAAAAAAAGGATGAAAAACATCAAGCACATGTTCATGAATACACTATGAGCAGCAATATTGTTCAAACTGGCAAGACATTCTTCAAAGCACCAACAGCAGCAACAAAATACATACTACCTGGCATCATGTTTCTACCAAACCAAACACAGATAATTTACTTTAATTTTGGTGACAGACATAATGAAACAGATAGAAGCCTATCAAGTACCATTCTCCTGCTGATAAGACCATAACATCAATTTAATTATGTCATGTGACTGCTTCAAACAATTTAGATATCAGACTCATGCTTCCAACTAAAATGGTTCTCTCGATAAGCAAAAATTTTACTGCTGCAACTTTCAGTGTGAAAAGGGCTTGCAAACATTTTTGTTAATTATGTATTACAGCTGTCCTTCATAAAGTTAATTACTAATAGCTGAAAGGCAATAGACTCTATTTGCATATGTACATGAAAGGCATGACATATGCAAAAATATGATTTTAATTAGCATTCCATGATATGAAGGGCTACAAATCAAACTGGCATGTTATAAGATTTTTAACATTAAACGCTGAATTCATCTGGACGTGTTTGCAGTAATGGACAATGGAAGAACTGTAAAACACCAGCACTATGGGGTATAAGAGCCACAAAAGCAAAGACACAGTACTTTTCCTTTACAATTATGTAAATGTAGCTTTTCTGTGTCTGATCTTCTTTGGGCACTTGCACATTATTAGAGAGCATCTCTCTTGTGCATCCCTTAAGGTGTAAGAGTATAATAATGTCTTATTTAAATGATATAAATTTCCTTATTTTTTACAAAAACATATTAAAAAAGTATCTTAAATACTTTTCCCTATACAACTAAAAGGTATGGCATGGTAAGTATTACAACTGTGAATAACCTGTTACACCGTTACAATCATTACTACGCAAGTGTCATCAGAATTACTGCACATAGGGAAAATAATTGTAACAAAAAAAAAAAAAAGTGTTTTAATAAAAGCATAACTCATACAAAATTTACTGCCCTTGCTTTTCAACAGAAATAGTATTTCCACGCAGCCATGAAAGGTACCAAACATATTTTCATTTAGTAATACTTGTATTTCCTCTGAAAAAATTCCATTATCCCACTTCTCTAAAAGAAAAATAAAGTCAATGATATTACTGTGAAAGGGCAATGTGCAACTGGAGTTGTAAAGGGATACTTTGCTATTTACATGGAATACAAAGCTTCCAACCAGCTACACAATATTTGTAGGGGAGCACTTTTTAGTTTCTGAGCCCCTTTACTTGAAGCTTCCAAACAAAGGCTGACCATTTCATATACTACACAACTGCAGGGGGTACAGATAGACATACCTTTCTGCAAAATCAAAGACAAAGGCCTTGGTAATAACATGAAGCAATTAATCTCGTATTAGCTGCCTCCTCTCTGTTGTATGTCAGCTCTAGTAGCCATTTTGCTGTTGTTTCATGGAACAACTAAAACAAACCCTGACTCAGTTCACGTCTCAGCACCTACTAACATTTTAAGCTTCTAATGTAAGGTTGGAAGACTTCAGACTTGAGGAGTGCAGAATGCCTCAGTGCAAGACTGGAGCACTCAGCATACCCCAGGAGCAGCTCCCCACTTTACATAATCAGACCTTAAAAATAAAAGCAGAGTTGATATTTTCATATGAAACTGAGAACAAGATGAAGAAAATTACCAACAGAGAGAGCCATTACTGAAACAAGAAGCAAAGTCTAAACAACCTTGTTTGGATGCTGATTTTGAGGAACACCCAGTCAAACAAACAAACCCACAAAGAGAGACAAGTGGGAATTATTTGGTTTTGTTTACTAAATCCTGCAGGTGATTTTCAGAGATGTGGTAGCAGCGTTTGCTGGCTTTACAAAACAAACACCAAAATGTTTTCCATACATTCAGTAACTCTAGGTTTCTAAGCAATTACTGGTTTAGTAGTCAAAAAATAATGGGTTTATCTATGTTTACCTCTGCTGAGGTGAATCAGTCATTCCCAGGCTACTGCTAGAATTGAAGTGATAGACATGACTTAGCCTTGGCCTTTTAAATTAATTTTAAGTCAGTTTGGCTGGCATCTATAAGGACTCACTGAATGAATGCTTTCAAGATATATTGCACTGATAAATCTTCAAATCAAAAGGAATCTTTCCATCAGCAATTGGTAAGCACTAATTCAGGTTTCATCAAATTTCTCATTGGTGGTTTATAATTCTAGTGGAAATACAAATATTCAAAAAACTAACTAGTTTCAGAAACACATCAAAAGGGAGTAGGAAAAACTGTAACTGCAATACTCTACTGTTTCAAATACATGCAAACCAGGCCATACTAGAGGCCTGGAACCAGTTTTACAAACTCTAATCTGGACAAATCCATCCTCAACCCACACGAAGACAAGAAGTCACAGCCCAGCTGCTCTCTTGCAGGTCAGGTCTCGAAAGGCACAAATGTCTAGCCTATACATCCAAGTCACGGTCACTGGGAGTTCCCTTCATTTGGTAAGAAGACTACTCCTAAAGCCTCCTCTTAAAGTGGAACAAGGTGAATAGGCAGGATTTCTTCTGCTGGCAGTAGCATTATGTTGGGTTAACTTTTTTAGTGATTCTCAACTACTCTGGCTCCAAACCAGCAACATCCTCAGTCATACACCCTATGTTCAAGCTACAGGATAAATTAAAGGCAAGCTGAAAAATTACACAGAGCTTTAGAATAGCATCTTCATTCCCTGTAGACAACTTTTTGCACACAAGCTATAAATATAAATTACTTTAAATCATAAATATATGAGCACCTTTCCCAAAATAAGTTTGCAGAATATTCTGGTTTCAGTTTAGAAGAGTTGTGGCTTTGTAGGAACGTGACCATTCATATTCCATGGCAATCTTCAAACAGTACTTGGACTCTCTCTCTCAGAACGTCTGTAACTGATTTAGGAGCCTCTACAGACTTGTCTTCAGTTATAAAAGCACATTTTAAAGTACAAAAGAAACAAAGGGACTTCTAATTCTGGGAATAAAGAAACATATTGGACAATCTTTACTTCCACTTTTTATTCTAGTGTAATACAAATTCTTCAGCATGTACAATGTTTATCATCACAGTACCCAAGGAATATGAATAATCTGTCATGTATTGTCTGTTCTCTCATTTTCTCTGTGGGGAGAGAACTGTTCTCTGTGAAGTATCTTGCTTTGAGAGGGCAAAAGATTCTGTTTTATTATGTTTTGAATCCGTTATAGCTCTTTCCTTTTTAATAAGTACATCACTGAGTTAGTGAAAAGCCTCGCTAAAAAAAACAAAACAAAACAAACTACACACTCACGCAAACCAAAATAAGCATTCTGGGCCATAAAGTCATAAAACCTGTTATTTCCTGTGTGTTTACCAAGTGCTCAGCCTTGGCCTAGTTCCAAGGAAAAAGCTGCATCTTACCTCTACCAGAAAGTCACTGCAAGGCATGGCTGACAGACCAGTCATTTTCTAACTACACATAACTGTTGAGGAGGACCAGCACAGGAATTTATTTTTGTGGGACTCTACAAACAAGGTATCCAGCAGCTGAAGAGCAATTTTAAATCACTTCTTAGTGGATACATCACTCTCTGCAACTGCACTTGGAGAATTTATCTTACGGACAATAATGTTCAAAGACAGCAGAAAAGTCCGGGAGAATAACAATGAATATCTACCCTTTATTCATATTCTCAATATCCTTTACATCTCCTTTAAGCTGTCTAAAATCTCTTTACACACGAATTTAACTCTGAGAATACAGGTAAGCTACTGCATGACCTGAGTACACAGGATGTTTTAAAAAGCTGCTTGAGAGCCTAAAAAACAAAATCAAACCCATAAACAAACCCAAGGGATGCAGAAAAGAATGATATTATTTTTAAATTATTTGTATTTAGTGCTTTTTTTTAGCATAGATTTGAGGCATAAAAAAAGGATCGAATGTTTTACCATTTTGGATTAATCAGCTGGAGGATCCAACACCATCAAGGAATAATATGAAAAAGGATCTCAAACTTTTATACACCATCACAGAATATGATGAAATAATACTAATATTACTAATAAATTATCCTGTTCACATCAGGTTTTGTTTTCTGTGATGTGCGCTTGAATTTCTGTCCTTGTATCTTTACCCGAGGCAAGAAACCAGAAAATCAAGGCAAGCTTCACAGATCATGCCAAGAAGGGAGACTGGAATATGTACAGGCAAGTAAATAATAACATGGACTCTATGGTTCTTACTGCCTTAATAAGCATTTTTGGTCTTTACCATGTCTGGAAAAATACTGGAAACCCTAATTGGTTGTATTTGAATGTGTAGTTCACATGGAGCCATGCCAACAGGGGTAGCACCCAGTAAGAGAAAGAAATAATGCATTTTCTCAAGGAATACCAGGACTCACATGTCTGTCAGAACATTTGATAAAACTTGTATATGTAATAACAGACTTTTGCATGCACTTGAGCTGTGCATGTTCTACCCATAAAAGCAGAACTTCACATATTCAAATCAGCACTTAAGTCAAATAGTATTTATACAGTCTATATGAACTAAAAAGCTTCAAGTTTTTAAATTCTCCAAATTATGTAATATTTGCTACCCAAATCTCATCTCTCCATCAGGATTTTGTATGCAGCAGGGTAACATCAGGAACAAGAGAAGAGAGGAAAATGCAGAACTGTCCAGATAGCAATGGTTTTCTATTAACGAGTAAGGTTTTCTTTCCATGCATCAAAAGTCTAAATTCCTGAGAATTTCTTCAAGTCCATCATTTGTGGATGTTTGCCGATTCTGAAGCTAGACTGGGGCTCTGATAACTCTCTTGCATGACTGCGCGCAAGGGACTCAATTTAAAAGAAAGTATCTGGCAGGGCAGAGTCTGGTGTGGAAGATATCCAGTAGTCTGAAAGGCTTCATGCCCTTTGTGACAAGATGTCAGGTTCAAGTAAATATCTGGCAGGGCGAAGTCTAATGTGAAAAACATCCAAATATCTGAAAAACTTCATGCCCTCTGTGACAGGGCGTCAAGTCCTAGAACCCTGAACAGGAAAGACGGGGTTTTCTTCTGACTCGTTTACTAGCCAAATGAAGCAGGTCTTATCACTTCCAAATAAAAGTGATGGCTATTCTTCTTAAGTTTAAAAAAAAAATCAATAATATTTCAAAAGGTTAACAAGTCATGCATGATCACACCGTTTGCGATGCTGAGTGCTGTGACACACTGCCTTCTACTCCCTGCTGACCCCATGTGTCAGAGAAGGATATGGCTGCTTTATACTCCACCCTCACTAGCACTGGTAATTAAACTGGGCAGCAAAACTCAGTCCGTCCACAACTTCAAGTATGAGAAACTTGGCAGACTGGAAAATTCAAACTTCTCCTCTTGAAAAATGAAACCAAAAGAGGTAAATGAAGACAACTTTGCCATCACTAACAAGACAAGAACCCAGATTAACATGGGAAGACATCATGAGTAATTCATGGAACCTAAAGACCAACATAACTTTTGAATTTCTGAGAACTATCAGCCTTTCTGCTACAAGTTTGGGTGGTTTTTAGGGTGTTGTTTGGTTTTGGGTTTTTTTTTTTACAATTTTCCATGCAATAACCAGGTATGTTTCTTAATTATTTCCTAGCTTCTTTTCCATGGAGAACTTTTGCTACTGAAGTTTAAAACCCAACATTTTCCGGTAGTTTTTATGTTATTATGAAATCATCAGTGCAATGACTACAACTTTTCTTCTAAAAATATCTCTTCTCTTTTTTATTGTTACTTGTAACATGCTAGCAATGAAACCAAGCTGCCCAACAGAAACAAAATAAAGAGAGAAGACAACAACTTGTATTATCAGAACAGCTTGCACCCAAGGCAGACTTGAGTATCACAGCAGCTACTGTTCCTGCCTTGCTTTGAACAGGATGACAGACAACAGGATTGTCAATGTGCTGTTCAATGACCTGCATCAATCTCAAGAATAATTTACTGCTATATCAGACAGATCATTATGGATGAGTTGCACGCTATCAATCAATCAATCGACTGTGTTGTTCCTGCATATTCCTGCATCTATCAACCAGAAGAGAGAGACATTCCTCAACATATTTTTGTTGCTCTCTGCCACCAACCTGCAACGCTCAAGATGGGAAAGAATTATTAGCCCCATGGCCATAAAGTAGTAGCAATAGGCACAATTATCTCCTCTTACATATTCCTCTTCTCTGGCAGAAGGGACTTAGGTACAAAGAAAGAGCAAACTAAATAAAACAGAAAACACTTAAGTTTATCTTGCCTTCTGAAGTTGCTGAGTCTTCTCACCATCCCACTTTTAGGAGATGAATGCTATAATCTAAACTGTCCAGGACAGAAATTTAGTCTGTTATTGCAAGGACCGTGGCAAAAAATAAAACAATTCATTGGCAGTATTTATATTATTTCTTTCCCCTTGAGGGAACTAACTTATCTGTGTGCCTCACCTGGTTACTTATTTTGTAACTGAAATCAAAAAGGTGTCCTGTAAGTAAGCTAAAGGTCCATCCTGAACTTTTTTGGCTTGAAGGTATTGTGTAGTGGTGTTTGAAAGACAAAAAATTATCTGACAACGGCAGCTGCAGGAGTAAGCCACAGCCAGTGACAATTGTTAATAACATAAAAGTGAGTAGAAACTTAAGAGCAGGACTGTGAACTTTTGTATTTGGAGACACAATAACAAGTGATAACTGTAAGTAAACGATCAGCACTCTGCTTTTGTTTACTTAAAGAGCAAACATAAAATAGCTAAACAGTGGCAAAAAACTTTAAAGTCAGGTGTTCCCTCTGTCAGGAATCACCTTACAAATATATGAGAAAATTAGTATCACTACAAGAAATGTTTGTTTCAATATTCAGAGAAGTTAATGAATGTTAAGTGATAATGGTAGACAGCAGCAGTATGTAATTAGATTTCTAAACATACCTTACCAAATCACTTCTATGCTAAAAGAATCACATGTTCTATTAATTTTCATTGGTTATTGAGCATCTGTAACTGTCACCTCTAACAGGTGTTTGGTAATCTAACAGCTGCACAAAGTACTAAAAAAAAAAAAGAAATAAAAAGACAGAATCACAATGTGCATTCTCTAGCGCTGCTATCACCCTCTCAAGTCTACCACAATGAAGAATCTCTTTTCCTAAACTCTGAAACTCAACCCTAGGCTTGGTGTTGGGAGTGCCTTGCATTTAAGAGAGATTACCACTAATATCCAAAACCAGGACATCACCAGAAAACATACTAGCCATGCTAAATGAGGCTGCAGAAATGCTTTAAACATAAATGAACATTTACAGCTGCAAGCATTGTGATCCAGAATAGTGCTTTACCAACCTTGCCACCAAGACACGGCTTACGTCTTTTCCTTTTTAATAATTTGTATATCCAACATCCTCATAACACTGGTCCCTCCCTTTTCCATTCCTTCCACTTTCTTCAGATACTGGCTTGTCTTCCTACTCATAATCCAGTCCATTTCCTAGCATGCTCAGGACTCCAGATAAAGAATTCAGTGCAGTAGGCATCAGTTCCACGTATCATCACCTAGCATCTGGAAAGCTACAGCAGAATAAACAGGGAAATATGTGAAGTGAGAAATTCTTCAAAGTAGATTCAATCTTTCGGGTGAGTCAGATGAGCATCTCTAGGTGCCTTGAGAGGAGTTTTGAAATACTGGACCTTCTGCAGACAGTTTGTAAAGGGTTTCCTACTGATCCTAAGGAGCAAGGTCTGTGTATGTTCAAAGTGCAAGAAACAGGCTGTAAGACTATCTCAAAATAAGGATGTTCCAATGACTTTCTACTTAAAAGTCAAATTGATAGAGCCAGACAAGTATATTTAATATTTTTCTATTTCTGAATGAAAAGTCACTTTTGATGCAGCTTCTTCCTGACGGTACAAAAATCACACTGCAGACTGAATTAGCAGGCTTATGCACAGCTTCTACAGGAAGAGCTATCTTGAGAATGAAATTCTCCTCATCAAAAGAATCTACTCTTGCCTGTCTTTAAAGGAAATCAAAACAAATCTAAAGATAGTTGATTTGTGGACTAGAAAACACACAGGGCCTGCAGTAGCAGTGCCACATACATAACTCAGTCAATTCTGCAGCTACAGTGCCCGTGGTCTTTTGCAAAGTTGAGAGGTACCAAGAAAGGAATGAGATGAATAAATTGGTCACTATCTGATGACTGAACTGCTCAGAAGTCATACACAATCAGAAGACATACACAATTTTTATTGACAATTTCCCCACAATTTGAAATGCTGCTGGTGATAGATGGTGGCTGGAGCGAAGACTCTGCAGTCTGCTTGATCTGTGAGAGTAGTGAGAATGTTGCCCTAGGTCTTTACTTGACATAGAAAAGCAAGTGCTTGTTGATTTGTTTATTCCTGAGACTTAAACTCAGCTGTAAAACACATCTTTTTTGCCTTACATCCAGGCATTCCACAAGACTGTTTGACTTCAGGTAGAAAGCAAAATTCTTCAGAATATCTTTTTGCCAAAGCAGCTGCATAAAAATAGTAAATCTATGACAGCAGGACCTAATCTGTAATCATCAGTAGTACCATCCACATGCATGAACCTTTAACAACAAGCTGGTCAAATCAGAACTGACTGGCTCCAGCCAAAGAAACAAAAAGGCTATCGTTTGGATCAGATGGATTTCAGTCCACAAAAAATGCATCTGACACTTGTATACCCATAAACACATTTAAAGCACGAGGATGGTTCTGGCTCTCCTTGTTCAAGGGCTCTTGGGCCTGGCCACTGTTACCTCAGGGACTAAGAACCACCTAACACTGTGTCATCAGACACTTAGCAAGCATGTCTGGTTAATGTTTGATTTTTCATTGTTAGAAGACATCTTTATTAGTAGTTGAGCAAAAGTAAAAGCTCAGAGCTTTCATTTTCAACTGACATCTCAGTCTCTCCAGATATTCCCATCACAGCCATGCCTAACTCTCCCCAAAAATGGATTGTTGCAACAACTCCCTCCTACCACTGAAGGTGGAGGCTGACTGAAGAAAGCAACTGAGTCTCTCAGAGTGAATCATGATATGCAGACCAGAGAGACTGTTATGCCCTATCCAAGTATTACAGATCTACAAGACTCTCATATTATGGCACTGAACATTGAGTATGCAGACGATATCAAGAGCAGCACAGAAGTCTATCCAAATAAGAATTCCAGGTGTAATTCCAGGCGGTGCTACTCCACTTAACCCATAGGCAAATGGTAACACCTCTCATCACTTCAGCCACATACTTTGTAGGGGAATCACTAAAGCTGTCAAGCACAAAGTCTGGTGTTTCTTAGGTTTCCCTCTGATGTCCAGCAGGGGTCATTTCAGAAGTCCAAAGCCAGGACTGAAGGGATTAAGAGTACTCACCTGAGATACAACTGTTATTGAAGCAATAAAGACAACAAAAAAAACCCCACTGAATTTAGATGGATGTTTTACACACACACAGACACACACCATCAGCCCACTTTCTTGCAGTCCAGTATGGATGTTGCATGCACTTGGTATGAAGACTGTCATCAGTCTGGAAAAACCACAGGAATAGAGATCAGACAAATCAGTACAGTCATAAAGATGGTATCTGTGACACAGCAGAAGATGTTCTCTGGCAAAGATTACTCCAATTCCAGCCAGCATCTGAGATTAACTCTGACCATTTCTGGCCACAAATCAAACATGAGCAATATAGGACCTACATAGGTGCCCAATGGAATTGAGAAAAAAAAATTCTTTGATCTCAAGGGCTTGGATAAACCCACATATACATGCTGGGTGTATGAACAAAGAAGTGAAGGAGAAATCAGTGTAGTCTCATATAAATGCTATCTAAAGAAGAAAGAAGAATTGATAAACTACTCAAAAAGATGCAATAAAAGGAATGTGTATTGCTAACAGGAAAAATTACAGAACTTCAGTTTTTATATACAAAGTGACAGCCTGGTCCTATAAAGAGATATAAACCATGTCTAAAAAATGTATTATTTTTTCAGTCTATTCCTCAAAGGATGTTTCAATTAAGGGGTTTTTCCTTCCTAATCCATGCTTTCATTGCAACCACAACCCCATACAGCCTCATCTCAAGTGCCAGCATGAAATAATAAGATTCACAGGCCCATTTTCAGGTAGGAAAGGAGCCTGACAGCACAGGTGACATAGGTACCAACACATGCTGTGGTACTCCATTTTATTCAGTATTGCATCACATTTTGATTTTCATGAATGGGTTCCTGTTAGAAGAGCACTAGAATTTACCATGCTCACAACTGAGACGTGTACACCAAAATCCTTGCATATCTAAATGACCACCTGAATTCTCCATATTTCCTGGAGGTCACTAGCAGCTATGGAACAGAGCATGTAACCACCAACATGCAATTCTCTGCTTACCTTTGTAATGGGTTGCAAGTAAAATGGATCTCACACTGGAGCCAACACAGCTCCTTACTGGTTAACCCCTGACACCCACAGGGCTTGCTGCAGGGATGAGCTGCAACAGGACAGTTTGCAGCTGAGAAAGGCCTCAAATTTTAGGTAGTTTAAAAACATTCTGCAAAGATTGAATATATTCAAAATGCTTTTGTATTTCATATGAACAGAAAAAAAAAAAACAAAAAACACCAAATCAAAGGGCTGTTCTGTTTCTGTACAATTTCTCAGATTAGCAGAACTCTTCTCAAAAAAAAAATATTACATGAAATGTCTGTACCTGAACAGACATAGAGACAGAAATAGTCTGATCAGTGTGCAACTTTTATAATACTGAATGGTAGGCAATGTTATGTGCAAACCATAGCTGAATGGATGGATGGAACTGATTTTATAAAGGAGTAACAAACAAAATAGTCCAAAATATTAACCGATAAACACATGCTGGGGTGGAAACAACCTATTATAAAATTACTGTAAAGATCCTCAAACTGTTCAAGGGAGAAAAAAGTCCAATTTTCCACATAACCTGAGAGCACAGAGTTTTCTGATTATAAGATCCGAGGAACCTGTAAACCCAAGGCTCTAATTTTCTTATGGCGACTGCGTAATATTTTGCAAAGTAAAATTGACTGAGATGGAAGCTATTTTGCATGGTACAGTGGCGATGGCTAACAAATGAGAGTTTTGTGGGCTGAATGTTAGTCCCCTGCCTCATCTGCCACCCCTAATGACAGCAGCCACCTGCTGTTTTATTGTCACAGCTGGAGCCGGTTCACACTCCTTGGTGCTGAGCTCTGCCCATGAGCGCCAAGCTCTCTCCTCGCCTCATTACTTTGATGAACTTTTTATGGTCAGCACCCATGAAGACCTCATCTAGGACTATACAACCTAGATCGGCTTCAGGGAGTGCTTCCAGCTAGCATGAGGTGATAATACACAGTGACACCACGGCTGCTACTGCCTGTCACTTAGGCAAGTCACTATACTTCTGGCTCTACAGGGCCCTCAACAGGTAAAACGCCATGAAATTCTCCTTTACAAGAAAGTTCACTCTCTTTTTTTCACACCGCAGTATAGAGAGATCATATCCTGCTACCAACATTTAGCTTTTCAAAGGCAGATATTAGAATAAAAAAATGTATCATCCTGTTTGCTGCATATAACTGCAGACAAGAAATCTCTGCATTCCTTGGATATAACGCTGTTGCCTTCCTAAAACAAAGAAAGCAAGCATGAAAACCATATTAAGGCTTGATTACCACCACCAAATAAGGAAAAAAATTAATTGCATGTATATTGAAAGAGAAGGGCGGTTTTAACTTAAAAGAGCAAAAAGCACAGAAACAGAAGTCAAGCCAGGCAAATAAAAATTATTACGCAAATGAATCCACAGTGGATAATGATATATGTTACTTCCCTCTCACCTAAAAAAACCCCCACACTTAAACATCTATTAGATATGGTACTTTCTGAAATCAAGATAAACACAAAGCAAACCCTTTTACATCTTTTTTTTCTTAATTAGAACAGTCTGTTACTATTTTCTGTGAATTTAAAAGCAAATAGAATCATCCTTTCCTTTTCAATTTTTTTTTGTACTAACAGACATTCCAAATCTCCTGAGCCTGTATACAATTTTAAACTTCATCAGAAATTCTTTTATTGACGCATTTAGAGCAAACTGTTTTATGCTTGATCACTGAAATTTAACCCCAGGTTTACTTTCAGCAGTAGAATAATTATTTTGGTGTCAACAGAGCTTTACATTTGCCCATATTTACATATATCATTAAGATTAATATATGTGCTATTAATAATAATTTCATGAACATTCTGAAATCATCAAATAACATTTTGACTTTTGAATGGCTGTAGGCTATTATAAGCCTAAAAACCAGAACATTTTCAGTATTCATTGTGTAGCAATCCAGCTGATCAGTTTTGACAAATTCATGCAATGTTATAAGCCATTAAACTTCATTTAGTTTCACTTAAAAATTCCACCCAAAAATAAAAAGCAACTGTCTTTTTTGTATAGACAGTATAATTTGCAGCAGTTACCAGTTCCCCAGATCCTCCAAAAAGAAACTGCTAGAGTTTTATTTCTTTTATTGAAATATTTTAAAATTTATCGAGTAGTTTTTGAAATAATATTTTTGAGACCACTGACCTAGCAAGAGTTGAACCTCTCTAATATGTTACAGTGTGATTTAGCTCCACTTGACAAGGGACAGTGCTGCAGAGACACTGTGCTTCACATAAGATCCCTAAAACAGATGGAAACTTGAAAATGTGCTGCTGAGCACAGGTTATGTCTGCTGCATTTCTGAGAATTTACTTACACACACCCTTCTTTATTAATGCTTTTTAAGTTTGACCTAAACTACAGTTGAAGAGACAGAACAAAATAATGACGCAACAAAAGTTTCTATTCTGCTAAAAGCTGAGCACCACTCAGACTTTCCTGGAAAATCCTTCGAGAGACCTCAAGAACAGACAGAACCTTGTCGTAACGAGGGCCTAAAATGTATGAGCAATCTCAAACATAAACAATACAAATTTCTCTCCCACTACAATTTCTGAAAGGGTTTGTCTTCTGCACAAGTTCAAGAGAACTTCTTGTAAAGCTCAATGAAAGATAGATCACATCCTTTGGAGAATCCAACAACAGTAAATTACTTTTAGAAGAAAAAGGAATTCCATTCTATTGACTAGATCACGTATTTGTCAAATGCATAATTTGTAGGACTCATTCCATACCCTTAAAAATAAAACACCAGAAATGCAGCTTGACCAGTGCAGGGTAAGACATTTTGGACAAACTGCCTCAGTGGAACAGTTAATGGTTTCAATTGAATGATCTCATAAATGGTGCCAGTAATTAAATAACAATAGCTGAGAGATTTATTATTTTCTTTTTTTTTAAACAGAAGTGTGTCAGCAGCAGTACGCCTATTGCATGTTTTGTGATATGGCACACTTAAATAATTTTAAAAGTTTCAAGCTTCTTTTTTATAAATCTCTAATCCACAAAGAAAATGCTCCAAAACCACAATTAGCTAGGTATTTATTCTCCTATTATAAAGGAATTTGTTAAAGGATGCACAGCTATCCAGATTAGCTATATTTGCTCTCTGTCTTACAAGAAGGTAGCCTGCATACACATATAAATATTTGGAAATACTTTTCCTTGGTAACACTGGTTTGCCTTGGCATTATGACTGTGCTTTAGACTTGTATTCTAAAATATAACTTCAATTTACCCAGCACTTACAGTTCAGTGGTCTGTAATTCTTAATATCCCTCTATTTTCCACCAATTTTAATTTTAGTCACTGTTACTTGAAGTTCATTTTCTGTGCCCTTTCAATTGTGATTTTTTCACAATGTGACAACAAACATAAGTGTCATTTCTGATGGTGACTTTCACTGGAATACAAAACCCCAAACTTTTTAAAAGAGAAGTTATAAAAAAATTATCAGACAGTAACAAGTTGTGGTCAGTATAAAGATGAGCTGCATGTGAACAGACAGTCTGGAGGTGATGGGATTTGTATCCAATTACTAATCCCCTGGGCTATTCAGCCCCCTGAACAATAAATATCTATAAGCTGATCCCTTAACCCATCACCAGCTGGTCATGCTACTGCATTCCAACATTAATGACAAAAAGGGAAACATCTTGCACTTTCTGTTTAAATCTCCACGATACAGGATACTCATGTTGGAGAGTCCCCAGACTTCTTTTCTCATCTAACAGATCCCACAAAAATAGGAATAGGCATATAAAATTATTTGGCTAACATAAATATTCTGTCTTCTGTACTTACTCCAAGCACACAAAGATTTTGATGCACATATTTTTCCTTGCACTGAATAGAAATAAATGTCAATCCTAAAAAATGGCTAAACTTCTATGCCTGCTGCTAAAGAACAAGATATCCATACGAAGGATATCAGAGACATTGTTGAGAAATCACTCACCCTTTAAAAAATATTACCTCTGTAATGCTGCCAGTGCCAGTGTCAGGCTGGGCAATTAGCCAATTAAGTATGGATAAGAACTGCCAAGAAACTATTTTATTTCAGCCTCGGAATATTAGTGTATCTGTGAGCTGGTGTATTTGTGTTCATGCATCAGTGGAACCTGGTTGTTCATGCCAGGTTTTCTTATCACACTTTTCTGCCTGTTTGAACCTGCACATTCCTGCAGTACAAAATGGACATGTGTCTGCTGATAATGTCAACATACTCAGGTTCACAAGGAGAGATTTTGTATAACTAGATCTAAAGTAGTCTTTGTGTTTATTAACTGACCCTGTCTGCTTACACAAGGCTAGAAGAGTTGAAGAATCCAATACTGCAAGCACCTCTAGAAGACGTTAAAAGACAACAGATGTGGAAGAAATTAGCATCGATTACAATATCCCTGGCCAAACACTCTCCTAGAAATCCCATTTTTTACATGTCATCTGAAGGAAATTCGCACTTCTCAGAGCAGACTGGGTTCACTGGGGTGCTGAGAGTATCCTGTTATCTCCTTAATTTAAATCTCATTATGCTTTAGACTCCTGTACATCCATCTACAAAATTCCACTTGGAAGTATGAGTACAAAATACATCTCAAGAAATCTGACTAGGACTACAGCATTGAAAGCCTGAAGACATAACCAGATTTCTATATTCTTCTATTTTTCTGCATTTTTTTTTTCAGGAGGGAAAGTGAGAAAGATGGCGTGCAGACCTACCAACTGCAAGCCTTGATCTTAATTCAATCACAAAAGTACAATCATTCCAAACATGGATCCTTCAAGAGTTGTATTAGTCATTCAGCATTGAAACCAATGCAAAAAATGATCACACAATTTACAAATCAAAACTTAGCAGTGCCAAATACAAACGGAAGTATGTAAAACCTCTTCTATTATATTTCAGAACACTGATATTACCTGGCATTGAAGTCACCTTCTTGAATACCTATTAGAGAATTTCACAAATCTTAATAGTACTGACAACTCGTTCAGAATTTACCATCGCTTATACTAAAAACACATCCTACTTTTCAAGTCATGTTTAAACAGACTTGATGAAAATTAGTATATGTCGTAAAACTGTGAGTACGTTTACTTACTTATTTTAAGGCCAGTCAAAGTAATTATCCAATATTGCTGCCTCTAATCAGGGATTACAGAGGAAGGTTGGGTACAAGTTAGTAAAAATGTCACTGATCACAGAATCACAGAATATGCCGAGTTGGAAAGGATCCTAAAAGCCTTCAAACTCACAGTCTCTTTTATCACAGCATGACATAAATGAAGTTATGTGAGTGACAACTCTCCTTACGCAAGGATTCACAGCCAAGCCTACTACTTTCCTAATAAATCCCACCAGTCTGGAAAAGAAGAACACCATTCTAGGTGCAGCACAAGTTAACCCCTGGTTTGGTCAGAGCATGCAACAATTCCTGTACCTAAGGGTGAAGCTGGTACACCAGTGCACCATGACACACTGAAGATTCAGCTAACTGAATTTTCCATGTCCCCAGTAGCTGTGCTGTGAAGAAACCTGCCTACAGGAGGGCTAACCTTACTGCTCAAGAACTTCACCTGAGAAGGGCTGGTTTTTACTAAAAGCTATCAGCTTTTCCATGGATACCGCCAGCCAGAGATGTTTAGAAACAGGACACATCAGCACCTCACTCTTCTCTCTTCTGGGACATATGAGCAGAGAAGGGATCAGCACAACCTACACATCTTTGCCCTTGCTTTTCATACACCACATGACAAAGGCATAGAAGGGTTAGCAGGCAGTCATTGACAGAAGTGAACAAGCAAATTCTTTAGAGTGTTTTTCAGGTTAAAATGTAATTCCTTTTTTCGGCATTCTTCTTATGTTTTGCTGTGTACATCTGTAGTTCTTACATTTTCAGTTGCCAAAGGATTATGCTTTTTCTTATCACTTTGGTAAGCACAAACACAGCATTGCTTCTTATTTTTTTGTAGATGCATCACTAAAAATTGTATCATAAAGCATTCAGAAATTATGTTTTTCTCTCCAGCAACAAGACAAATTCAACTGATAATATTAATTTTTAAATTATTTTAAAATATAAAATTTTTTATTTTTGTTTCCAGTGTATCTCTAAATCATTGCAAGCCTACTTCCTCCCAAGAAGAGAGCAAACAAGTGTAGGTTTCACTACAGTACATATGATCTAGATAACAAGGTCTAATCATAACATATTTATCACCATCTAGCATTTGGCTTGTATATGATGTCCACAGGCACTTGTAGTGATAGCTGTCAAACTGCATTCTTTTTCTGGCATAAAAGAGCATAACAACAAGGACAAGCAATGGAGTGCAGTACGAAGTAACAACACAGCCTGGAATTTAGCCCATAGTAAAGAAACAGTCAAATTCATTATCAACCTCAGTGATGGAGGTTCATGCATACAGTGGCAGAATATTTTCAGAAGTCACCAAGCTTCTTTCTGCTAAAGATGCTAAAAAATGTTTTAGTAATACTGTACCATTTTCCCCTTCTTTTTTTTTCATCGTATCAGGTATCAGGAACTCTTAGTTAACCTAAGCATGCTCCTGCAGAAGAAGGGTCTAATAGGGTATGAACCCCCTCTGCTCAGATTTCAACTGCTTGCTCCAACAGTACATGGTCCACCAGCACATAAGTCAAACTACTCCTGTTTATATTGGAGGTTCATCTCTCCTTGACAGGCAAATGACAGAGCTCATGCATCATTCAGAAATGTCTTGCGTTATTGACAGTGCAGAGAAAGGCTCCGATCCTTTACAACATTTTTGAAGAACAGAGGCCACAACTGGAAAACACACACATTAAGATTCACCTGTCTTCCTCAGATCACACTTTCTCCAATTTCTTTATAACAGATTACTAAATTTATTTATAAGTCAAGTTCCTGACAGATGGCTGTTTCCCCATCCTTGATCATTCTGCGGCGAATGCTTAACAGGCAAAAAATATATAGTCCTTTTCTGCAGCAACAAAGTCCCAAACCAACTTTGCCAGCACCTTATACAGCTAACAGTTTCACCATGGTCCAAAAGCCAAAGTCACTAAATCCATTAGTTCCCAGCGAAACAATGCATGTTTGTTCCCGAGAACCTCTTCATTAAAAAAAAAAAAAAAAAAAAAACCGAAAAAAAATAGCAACAGATAATCAGGTGATCTGGTACCCAAAGTCAGTTTTAATCATCCGTAGTTGCTCACCAGGAAACTGAAAAATATAAAACACTAATCCCAAAAATCAGAGGACGGCATGCCAGGCAGAATACATCACAATTCTGAGCTGTATAAACAGAGACAAGTTAAAGGGCATCTAATCTTTAAATTCTCTAAATTAGTTACACTAAATCCTATACTAGACTGTTACAGTAAATCCTTAAAATAAATATTATTTAGCAAAGGCCATGACAACTTGTGCCGTATCTGTAAACCCCTGGCCACCTGGAACAGGATCAAACTCATTTAGTATTCTTGAAAGCCTGTTCAAAAAAGTAAACTTTGCATTGTGCATACATGAGGAATATGTTCACCTGAAGGGCTATTCATAAACAAATATGTAGGCACCTATGGCAGTGGCCACCCCCAAATTCATTTGTCATCTTTACAGTTAACAAATACTTCTGATTACTCAATACATATGTACATATGGATGCAAAATTATATATTGATTAGTTTAGCTTTTAGCATAACATATGAATCTATTGGATTTCTCCAGAGTAACAGATAACATTTTTTAAAAATTATACCAATAGACCATTAGCATTACAAGTGAATTTATTTTCCCCAACAGTGCTAAAGATATGCAAAATTTTCATTTTTCAGAGTTGCATAGTAAATGATTAACACCAGCTCTGCTCATTATCTTGCTTAACAAAACTTCTCTAAAAACAAATAAATCAAAAATGCCTCTAACATTCCTGAATAAATAAATTACAGACCTGTTCAGTGGCAGCAATGATATTTTAAAAAGCTTGTGCAAGCTCATTGTGCAATTTTATTACAAAACTGCAATTTATAATACAACTGTCCACTTTTTTTATTTTCTACCCTGTTTTATTCAAAGAAGTACCTTTTGTGATGAAAGAAATTTTTTTAAAAGCTACATATCTAGAAACATCAGCCCCATATTCCAGTGTGTTACAACATACAAACAATGATATGAGGAGAAAGCTTACTGCCTGTTTTACAATGGGATTTGTAAGAACTGCAGGTAAGAGTGAAAGAATTACTATCTAACACAAGATTCCAATCCCTCTGAATGCATACTTGATAATTTTGTTTTTGTTTTTCTTTTTAGAAAAACATTCCTTGTCTCAGACTTTATAATTTTTTTTTTTCATTACAAGTGGACACTGAATTCAGTCTGGAAGTAAAACGCTGCAGATCTCATTCTTGCTGGAAAAAATACTGAAACAAGGAATGTCCAGTTTTAAAGATTTAGTGAATTGCCTTCCTACCTGAGTCCCCATGTTCAAAGGAAAAACTTACTGTAAAATACCTATATTTATGGGGTAAATTTTTTTCTTGTCCTTGCCAACAAAACTGTAGTTTGGGGTCAAAATGGCCATTGCTGAGAGAAATGCACACATCACAGACAGAATTTCCTCCTCAAAAGAAAGTCTTGAAAATAATGTCCGTTCCCTCTGTAGAACAAAGAGCAAAATGAAACACAATCCGCAATGCAACCATAATAAAATGAAACTGTTATCTGTTGCTAGTTCCCTACCAGCCCACAGATTTTTCTTGGTGTTAAAAAACAGCATGTAAATTAAGGTGACTGAAACATGCTTTCAGCGAGCAGAGTAATATGGTAGCTATTCATCACCTGAAGTCATAAAACACTAGGTCTTGTCCTTAGCATATTCTAATGAAGCCTATCATGCAAATGAGAGTGACCTTTTCCGTGCATTCTGCAAGTTCACATTTATGTGAGGAGTATATATAGTTTGCCAATACAAACTAGCCAAAGACTGCGTAATTACTGTAATCAATTAGTAGTTAGTGTCGCTCTGCTCATTTGTGGCTAATGTCAGCTAAACCATTTTTGAGAAAACCACCCTGACAGCCTCTTTGTGTTGTTTTTGTTGCTGCTGTTATTCTGGAACAAGAAAACAAGATACAAGTCAAACTTCTCAAGATGGAAGCACTGTAGCATTTTTCTAAAATGCATTCTCTTAAGGTGAGAAATAAAAATAATTCCCACTCCTGTGATGAGTACTGATTCCCCAGTAAAGTTACATATCCTTAAAATGACATTGAAGTTTTCTGCCTGTAAAATGAAACATTAATATTTAAATATTTAAATGAAGGACACTCTCCCATGAGGCAGTTCAGACCAAGTAAGGAAGACTTGGTAGAACTTAGGCACTCTTTTCAATGGATGAGTAAACAGGCCATACCCTCTGCTCAGCAACAGTCTATTTTGTAGACAGTTATGGATAGGAAACATTACTGGAGCTGGTAATTAAAGTAAAAACTAATACTGTCTCAGAAATGGGGAATTTTGCACAGGAAAATCATTTATCATGCCTACAGTTCTCCACAACCAAAATGAATTATCTTCTTACTTAGCACATGTCTATTTTATTCTACAATAGCTTCCAAACTGCAACAAGGCCCAATTGCTGGTTTTCATATCAAAATCGACCAGACATAAAGGAAAGTTACGCCACTATTTCAAATTAACTGCCCATATAGCATCTGATAAAAAACCAGAACTTTAAGACAAAGAAGAATGCACAGATCACAGGTTTGTGTTCTCATACTCACACCCTTTATAGAAGTCACATCCAAGCAGTTTCTGATTTACAACTATGTTGAGCTTTTTTTTTTGGTTGTTGTTTTTGCTAAGAAATTATACAGTTTATGCAACCTTGTAGAAATACACAAACACAGGCACTTCATATATAGTATATATGTATACTGTGCAGCAAAACAGTATCTATCTTGCTATTTTTTGAGGTTTGATGAATATTAGTCAATTGTTAGGGGTTTTTTTCAGTTATCAGAGAACTGCAAATGGGTATATACAGGGATAAGGAAACATTGCATTTTCTGATGGAGTAGTGAAGATGAGTTTTGGGGCTTTTGTATGCCCATTTCACACTGCCAATGTTCTGAGCATTTCTATTTTACAAAATATTCTGCAGTAAAGCAGGCAAGTAATGCAAGGCATGTAACATTTGGCCAAGTAAAGCATCAGATAAAGAGAACCATTTATTTTTTAAAAAATTACTATCAAAATCTAAATTTATTAACATATAAGACTCAAGAAAAATGTCAAAGGACCACACGTGTATATAAAGGCACAGCAATAAAACACCAACTCTTTTCCTCACTTGCCACCTGTTTGTGGGTAAATCATTCTGGACCAAATTCTGAGAACAGTGAAAAGAGCAGTTTCACAGGAGGCAAGACTATAGTGGACTCTTCTGGTTTTTTCAACCATAAAATGAGAATATTACTTATCTGCATCATCAGAAAACTTTTATTTGGCCTTGTTCTTAAAAATTCTTAGAGATATTCCAAGGGATAAAAAATATTAAAAAAAATATATGTGTTGGGCAAGAAACTAGCATTACTCACAGCTAAGCTTCTGTCCCATTAAGTGAAGAGGGTGGTTTAGGAACAAATTTGGAAGATCCCTAAATAATGTGGACTTTAGAGATGAAAGTGCAAAGCAAAAAACTACAAATAATAAAAGTCAGGTATTTGTTTCCATGGTGATTGGGGGGGGGCTGGGGGAGCAATCAAGTCGCAATAAGTACAGTGACTTTGAAGATTTATTGGTTTCCTCCCGCATGCTGCTGGAGCCAAGCACCTCGCGCAGCGTCGAGCACGTCCGAGGTGTCAATCCTGACACGGCGCCCAGCAGCGGGAAGATCGCTCTTTTCATTCTTGTCAGAGCGTGCCGCAACGGGGGCATCTGACAGATACTGAGAGGGACGACAGGGAAGACAGGGAGCGGAGAGCAGGCGAGGCAAGCAGAGCACCCGGAGAGCCTCGGGCAACAGGGCAGCGGTGAGGAAGGCCTTGCGGAGCCGGCACCTGACCGGCACCCACGAAAAGGCGAGCGGGAGATGCTGCAGAAAGCAGGAGGCTCGCCGATCACTGCTGATCCACCCCGGGATGATGCCTTTATGATAAACACTCACGACAACTTGCGACCAAAGTGCTGTTACAACACTAATTGTCCATGAAAGCTGACCCGCAGCAAAGCAGCAGAGTTCAGTTTCGATAGGCCTGGCTCAAGAGTACGACCGTGATTGGGGATGACAGGAGACATCCACGCATCAAAAATCTCCAAGAACGGCTGACGTGACTTTGCACACTGTAAAAAAGCACTGGAAATCCTAGACTCCTGGCTCTTTGTCAGGAAGGCAGAAAGGACCGCAGGGGTGGCATTTTTAGGAGCATCTTTCCAAACTACCATAAGCTTTGCCTGCCCTCAAAAAGCATGGATGGATCTCTTTTTCCTCCATGCCAATTTTGTTCTTATTAATATGTCTTTAACCAAGCATAAATCCCATGTGGTTAATGACAGAAGACCACACTTTCTCAGCCAGAGAGGTTCCTCCTTAAATTTCAAGGTATTTTCTGACTTTGACTCAAAGGAACAGTTCCCTCCCCATTTTGTTTTAACTCAGCAAGTGCCAGGACTCACAACTTTCTAGCGTAAGCCCCTCGCAGAAATGCTGGAAGTGTGTCAAGGCAAGCAGAAAGCATTTTTACTCTTAATCTCTGATGTGAATATTTGTTTCAGCACACTTGATAGAACGATTATAAAATAAAAAGTAAGAGAAACAATGGTACAGATAAGGTTATGCAGCTGAGAGGGACTAAATGTCTATTTTTAAAATATGCAAATAACTACATTGGAAGAAAATAAAACTCTTACATTTTTAACCATAAGCAACATAGAGCGATTTACTATTTACCATGAAGCTTCAGATTTTTGAACACTTAGTTTGAAAGGAAAACTTCAGCTTTATTACATTCTGTAATTTACTATTACTTCAGCATTTCAGGCTTTTTCTATATAAGCTAATAATGTACACGAGGCACCTTAAAATTAAAAATCACAACGTAAAATCACATTTTATGATATTAAATGTCCTTTCTTATTATATCATATTAAAAATAGTGTGACCCAAAATTAATCTTTTAATTGACAATTTTTAGCAGTTCAACTTTTGAAAGTCTAAGAGGAGAGTAAAGTGCATATAAAAAAATCAGTCCTGAATCTTATTTGATAACCATAATTTTGGATCAAATAAACAATTAATCTTGTTTAACTTTTGAAATGGTTCAATGTTTAGATTGACCTAAATATAAAGTTTAAAATTAAATTGATTAAAAATTGAATTGGTTTAATTATTCAAAACATTTCAAAATTACCCGTTTTAAATATTGAACAGATTGAAAATGTTAAGCTACAATGTCAAAAAAATTAGAAATGTGAGCCAAAGATAACAAAAACATGTATGGAGAAGTTCAGTAGGTGTGAGGAGTTGGGGGTTCTCTGTTTAGTTCCATTTTTTATTTTTAAAGGAATAATGTACAATAAACTACTGAAATTGTAGTGATTGATAGGACCAACAAAATATACAAGAAAACAAAAGACCATTAGACTAGAGGAAACCAAATTGCATGGGTTGTTTCTGGAGATAGCACAAAATTACAAATTAAGACTTTACCACGCAGCCCCCTTCCCCCAAATGTCTCCAATCTGGTTATTTCTTAAATACTTCCCAGTTTAGACAAACAGAAACACTCCCAATAAGACATCCCCCAGAAGGAAGCCTTGGGCATAGGTGTTGAACACACACCCAGGTGCATCAGCAGGCAGGACAGGTAAGGTCATTCAGGTTATTAGTTAGGACGGCAGGTGACACATGTCATTCAGACACAGTGGGGATGCTGAGTTGTAAGAGAAGGCAAGATGCAAATCATGCTTTTATTTACCTACATCCCTTTGCAAAAGGAAAAGCAAATTTTAGATTTTTCCATACATTTAAGATTCTCTTTCTTTTAAAATGTGTGAGTCTACTGTGTTACGGTTACAAGGATATAATGTCATTTGTACTGTCCCTAATGCAAAGGTCTGAGCTTAACTGATATGTTGGTATTGCTAAAGTTAAAATGCTGTACTACTGATCATTTACTAACATATACACAATACTGAAATAGTTTTATATGGGCAAAAAGGCCAAATATCTCTACCACATATACCTATGGGCAAAAAGGCCAAAGATCTCTACCACAACCCTTGTTATACATTCTTGATTTATAAACAGCCACTCAACTTCAAACAAGAATTATTATTATTATAGGAATGCAAGAACCTTGACACAAACAGTTTAAAACAGCAACTTATTTTAACTATACAACCTTACTAAACACAAAACATTCTACAGGGACAAATAAAGACTTGAACATTTTTTTCTATTTTTTCCCCACATTAATCCCATTCTTCAGCATTCATTTAGCTTAGCATTTTTTTCCAGAACTGATAAATATCTGATAACATACACCACTGCTACCACAGAATACTTTGTACAAGCAGTAATAAGAGCAATGTAACCTCTGCTTGGCACTTCTGCTACAAGTTAGAAAGATCTACCTCTAATCAATGCTGAGCTTATACTCCATTAACAGACAAAACAAAGAAACAGTTTGCAAGAATATACATTCAAGAAGCAAATAAGGAGGGAAAATAAAAAGAAAATAAAATCCCTAAGTGGAACACCAAAACCAGAGCATGATCATGAAAAAGAATGAGCACACAATACCAAATAAAAAGGAGGTGACTAAGTTTGCTGCATCTCAGAATTCAGACGTGAGATTAAAAGCGTATGAAAAAGAAACCACCCCTTCCTAAAACTTCTGCTTTTCCCAGGGGATGTAAAAGGCAACATTTTTAATTTTTATTTTTATTATGCAGGGGGAAAAATGGGCTTTTTTAAGTGTCAGAATAGGTTGGAGAGAATTCATTTGTTAAACTACCTAGGTTATGAAAGAGAGGGGAAATTTGGTCATTTTTCTATCCATTTATTATATAAATAGTCATATATACACACACATATACAGGCACTGCAAACCATTCAAACAAGTGGAGCCATTACATAAACACAATGGTGAAAATAGAAGCACATACATGCCCTGCTTCCTAAAACCTAGACATGCTTCTTCAATGGTGATAGAACAGTGCTTTACAGCAGGGAGGACAAGTCTATAGCTCCTATTCACCAGACACCAGGATTTTAAAGATCACAGAATGAGTCATGTTGGGAGGGACCACAGTGGGTCATCTGATCCAACCTCCCTGCTCAGGCAGGGTCACCCTACTGCACACAGCACAGGATCCTGAATGTCTCCAGTGAGGGAGATTCCACAACCTCTTTGGGAAATCTCTTCCAGTGTGCAGTCAGCTGCACGGTAAAGAAGTTCTTCGTCAAATTCAAGTGGAACTTCCTATTCCAAAGCCAACAAGAGTCTTACTTTTTTTATGTTATAGGCACAAGCCTGAAGCCAACCCAATCGTTCCTCAGTGTTGCTGCTAATACAACCATATTCTCAAATCAGGAACCTGAGGTTCCAAAGGTAGCACCCTCAGAAAGCTTGGCATTTCACAAGGCACTTGAGCACTCAGCTGTCCCTTTCCCATGCACTCTGTGCCTCACCTGCATCCACCTGTAACCAGTGGCTAATTTCCTTTTAGCCTAAAAACTGATGCCACACTCATCCAGCTTACCTTACAGCTTTCTGAGCCATGTTTGACACAAAGAGGCCAGGGATGTGCCTAGGATAGCATCAAACTTTGGCAACTGCACAAGCTCAGATCAGCATCAGTTTTGCAGCCCCTACAAGGCTGTGGTCATAACAGGTCCCTGCTTTAGAAGATACAGTTTTTGGTTTATACTATTTTCATCCCACATCTGATTTTTACGTGGTCCTAGGTCACTAGATATGCTACAAATAATAGCCTTAAAAGAAAGACAATACCCAGAACCTGTCTCCTAATTGAAATATAAAGATTTGAAGTCCAAACAATCCAAAGAAATTACAGAAGTCCTAATATTTTAGTTGGAGCTAGGCTGTTACCTCCCTTAAGTGTTCATTCCCCTCTACTAATTGCTTTTCTGTTGTCTAAAAGACATTAGCTTGATTTTCCTTCCTTTTTATGACACTCCTACATTGACACTACCCTACCAGAAGACCACCCTGTACAGCTCCAACATGCTAACACCTGCCATTTTCAACAATCACCATAAAGTAAGAGAAGTCTAGTTTAAAAGTATCTTTAATTATAAAGTGGTTACAAATGCTTAATATCATCGTTTATTCATGGGGATACAGCCTTTCAAATCTATGATACCCATTGATAATTCTAACAAATGCTCAGTCCATAAATATTTAATGGCCACTTGTGGGTGTTTTATGATGCTGTCTTCGAAGTTGACCTATTCGCAGGTTTATTAATTGGAAAAGGTTTATTTTATCCTAAATCAGATATGCAATTTTACAATATTCGAGCTATGCATAGAGGAATTCAGATCATTCTGTCTCACACAAACAAGGAAAACACATCTCTCACAGAAAGAGCACAAATCAAGTTAACGAGGGACAGTTTATTTTGTATGATTTCTCAGGGCTTTCAAACAGAAGACTGGTTGACAGATGCCTCCATCCTTAAACAAGCCAACAGCACTTTAATTGTAACTCAGTGGTTGTTCCCATTCCTGTGTGTCTAACAAGCTCCCTCCTTTCTCTTAGCATGGGTTTTACCTTGCTAGCCTGAAGTGAAACTCACTGTTGGCTCTAAATTCTCCCTGCTGTTAGGACTCCTTGCTACTGCAGTGCATGCAACTCAAGGGTCTTGCTAAGACATGAGATCTTGAAAAACTAATATAAATTTGAAATACAAAGCCCAACTGAGGATTACAACATAATCTATGGAATCAAAAATCCTCTATTTTCTGTACAGGACCACTCCCCGTCTGGTCTTTGCAGCCTCACAACCATGACAGCATGATCATGTTTCTTCTTATAGTAGCAGCAGCAGCTTACACTTCTTTCCCAAAGATCCAGCAGTGCTGTGGTGCTGCAACCCTATCACCACTGTGGACTAAGCCTTTTTACTATACTTGACGGTATATCCTGTCTCCCCAAGGCCTTCAGCTGAGTGTTTTTGACACATGATTCCTTACACAGTCACTGTTAAAACAATGGAAATATTGACTGTGCCAACAAAAAATGCTATGGAGAATACTCACAAAAATCGATCATTTGCTATTAGAACCTATTACTCTGTAATGACATATCACACACCTACTGCGCAAATACAAACCAAAAAGTGTATTAAATGACATTCACAAGGTTGTAAATTCAAGCACCTAGTGCTTAGGAAACTCCAAAAGTACAATTACCTTTGAAATCACAACCCATTACACTGTCCATATGCATCTTAAAAAGCTTCCAGTATGTTTCAGACTTATTTTCAGTTTTAATGACAAATCCAAACATTTCAGCTTAAAAATATTCAAAAGTCAGTCTGTGTAAAACAGATACCCACACTTCAACTTAAAGCAGGTATCAAAATCCAGAAAAATTAATTCCAAATTAAAGAAAACAAAGGAAGAATCTTTTAATAGGAATTCTCAAGGCACTTGAAAATAGGCAGGTCAGGTATGTTTAACTATAACACACACTTAATCCCATTATATATACATACCAGATGATAAGAATAGTGGTGACATCAATTAAAAAGAAAGGAACAATTTCAACAGCTATAGGGATGCAATCTACAAATACAGAGACTGTATTCCAGTCTTTCTCAGAACATAAATTCAGTGAGGTAGAAACTTGCCCAGCTATAAATGTACAACAGCAACCAGAACAAAAATCCTTTATTCCGATGCATCAAAACACTTCTTTTATCCATATATTGCATAGCATTAAAATAGCACGTCATTCTAGTTTAATATTTTAATTTCCTTCATTTGTGAGGCAAAGAAATCAAAAAAACCTATCACATACTGGATCTACTCAGAACTAGTTCTCAGTGCCACAAGAAGCCTTATATACCTGCACATTCCTGCTACGCTGAATATTAAGGTGGAGTTGCTTTTAGTGCTTCATTAATGAGTGGATGGCCTCAGCCTGCACACTACAAGTATCAGAGCATAGGGCTGTCCTTCCTAATGAAACACCACTGTACCTGACACCAGTGTCATGTGCAAAATGGACAAGACAGCTGGCATTTTGCACTATCCTCCATTATCATCATCCATCCATAGAATTTCTTGATTAAAAAGCAGGATGGGGGAACAGCTAGGCTATGTTTGGAGCATTGTCATCTTCCCTGGCAATAACTGGAATTACCTATGTGTGAGCAATATATTAAAGTACCATCTACAGTCAAATAAGGGTTTTTCACCATTCTTAGCTACTGGTGTTTAAGTACACAGGAGCCAATCACTAGTGTGCTTTGGCAGCAGTCCAGGGCACTAATTTGTAAGGGCTTTAACCTGTTACATGGGCACAGGTTAATCTTGGAACCTAATTTGTCTGTCTGTTAAATGCAAACTCCTCCTGGCAGAGGCTGTGCCTTCTTGCCTTTTAGAGTAGTTTCTCTAACACAGATACAACCACTACAAATAAAAATGATAACCTAAAGCACTAAGAGATGAAGACACCATCAGTTGAGCCAACACAACTGTTAGGAGCTTACACCTTCCAAGTCACCTTTGTTAAAGCTGAACTAATTTAATAAACTTATACAAAATCTTCCCTTATTCATGTCTACATTCTACATGACAAAAACATATGTTATCATTAATCCATTCACTTAGATAGCTTTGGCCAGTGACAGAGAAGTGTTCGTAATAAGCACAAATGCAGGCATATTTGAGATAGAACTACCTTTGCTTATTGGAGGCCAGAAGACTGTGTTATCAATAATTTTTAACCTATCTAGGTAATCCTGAAAGCTGAAGATTCCTTTAAAAAGCTGTTCAAACACTAAACAGAGATGTTAAACACAAGGTACATTCCATAACCATAAGCAGTAATTATTTTTCCCTCATTTATCAAATGAAAAATAAAACAATTTAGCCTTCTACTCTTTTCCACTGGTAGTGAATATTCTAAAGAGAGGGAAAGCCTCAAATAATCAAAATTAATGGGGTCATTGCCATGTTGGTAATTAAGTGATTCAAGACTGGGACACCTTTACCCAATGGCAGGACTATCTTTATACTGGGATATTAAACTTCAAGGCATGTTTGTTAACTTGATCAAATGCTTTAAAAATACGATCATATCTTCCTTTCCCCTATGTACTTATACCAGTAATAACAAAACAAAATTTCAAATGTTATTATTCTTCCAGAGCCCCACATTTCAGGTAGCTTGTAAGCAATGTGGCAGATGAAAAAATGGAAGATGTCCAACAACACTATTTGGCACATGGTTTTCACTCTTTGAACTTTGCGACTTCTTTGATTTTCTTTCCTCATTACGGTCACATTCTCCTAAGCTGATATATTCTGTGTGCAGTACAGTAATTCTCCTTTTATATACAACACTGAAAATCTTGGAATTATGCCATTTTCATTTGTGCAGGGGATGCACAGGCAGCGGCTGTCTTTAACGTATATTTTCTCTTGGACAGTGGAAGTTTTTGAAAACAGAAAATGAAAAGCAAAAGACTTACAGTAAACATTTAACTTCTCTATAACAATATAAAAAGGCCATACTTGCAATATTCTTGTCTTTTCAAAGTTAAATGATGAGCCCCATTACACCTACCCAACACCATGGGCTCTCAAGGAGGTAAGTACCTAGGCAAGAGAATAATGCAAGCCTCTACATGTTTAGCCAGAAACATATTGGACTTAAAAGACATAAATAAACTAAAGTCAGAAGGAAATAAAATGTGTACTCTAAACATATTCTTTTTTGGTCTCATCTTTTTAACAATTGGCGCCTAAGTCAAAAACAGAGGGCAGAGCCAGTTCTCAAAGTCTCTCTACAAACCCACCAGATAGGCAGAGCTTATTTTGCAAGTCACCTAATTAAAGTATTGCTCTAAGTAGATAATGGTGCTGTTAACGGATGATGCCTGTCAGAAAATCACATACACTGATGGCCCTTGCAAGGCAGCTTATGCTTCACTCTTCCTGAAATGCAGAAAGAAAATACAGGAGACAGCACTATCTTCCAACAGCTAAGTTTTGTGGAACCAAAGAGAGATGTCAGTTCAGTTAATTGTGCAGAAGAGTCTGTCTTCCCTCTCCTTTCATGCCCATGAATAACAGAGCAGTTAACAATATTGACATTTAAACCATCATCATTGGGCATCTGAATTAACACCTCACAGAGATGAACAGACAAGTTCACACCTTTCAAATCTGCTGGGCTAAAGGCACTTCTGTAGACATGCCTGTATCAGTTACACTTGGTTAAGACTTCTGAGGCACCATAAAAGTTAACAATTTATTTTTCTTTAATAAAAGCTATGTCAGTGAAGAAGAAAACAGTTGAAAAAGTATACTGTAGTATTACAAGCCAATATTGTCCCAGTTCAGATTAGCATAAAATTGGTTCCTTACACCACAGGAAAATTTTTTTGCCCCTTTTTATGGGATTTTTCTCTGGGGTTTTTATCAGTCGTTGCTCCACATCACTACAGACAAACAGTTCCTTTTCAAATAGCAACCACTCTAAGCAGCACTTTATACAACAGCTAACCCATAATTTAGAAACTGGGGAACAATTTTCTTCCAGGAGCTGCTTCCTCCATGGCTTTATCAGACATCACCCAAACATTCAAGCAGCTATTACATGGTTGTATGGTGCCTAGATAACAAATCCACCTTTATAATATACCTCAATAGAAACAATCAGAACAATTTTTTCCTAAGGACTTTTAATCGACCCCAAGCTGAGTAACTAAACCCACAGTGTAAAGAAAACCACTTTGCACATTGCAGCCAAGTTTTCCAAACCTATGAGGTTTACCCACCTACAGCAATCCCACCTCTTCCTCTTTCTCAGCACTGTCTTTACCACAACACTCTTTGGTATTCATGGCATTTTAGATTTTAAATGATGCTAGCATAGCTAGCTCTTCTTCCTCTCTCTTAATTAATTCCGACTCCTCACCTGTTTTCCATTTCATATTCCCAGAGACATAAACTGTAAAAAATTAGCTCTTATTTGTACCTAATAACATTTTCAGTTGAGGAGCTTATATTGGAATCATACTTGCTTGAGAGATACTGAATCCCCTTGAGACTGTCTGCCACAGATATTATCCCTTTTAATTTCCAATTCTTTTTATCACAAACCTTTTTCTACGCTACGGGACTGTGGAGATTACACAATAGGTGCTCTAAATAGAAATGCTCCAAGATCCTTAAATCTCCATCTCCATCTCAAATTGCTACTTAAAAGCCAGTCAACTTTGAATAGTTTTTGTAACAGGGAAGGTCTCAGTGAAGCGAGTATTTCCAGTCTGAGTTACCTAGCCCTTTAAATTCTGTGTACCATCCATTTCTACGCATAATGCTGACTGAGAACTACAGTCTCTGCTCCTATCATTTTTTTCTCCACAGTCTTAAGTGGGGTCATCTCCCTTATCACCAGGGAATCAATGCCAGGTTACTGTGCCATCAATTTAATTGAGGGGAGGGCTGCTTAAACGATCTCACATTTCCCATTGAATGTAATGGGATTCTGCCTCCTCCTGACCTGTGGTGGTGAAGGGACCTTCCCCAGGTGAAGGCCGGACTGCAGCCCAGCCACCCCTACCCCAAACCCCACTGCCCCCCTCTCCCCAACACCAGGGGTCTCTGTTAATCCTCCCTGTCAAAGGCAGCTGGGGAGACAGGGGCTTCCAAGACAAACATTGTCTTCCCCATTCAGACTTATAAATAGCAGTTGGTACTTTTACCAGGCACAGGCTCTCCAGGGCGATACATGCATTTAAGAAAAGCTACCATGAGAGAAAAGGAAGAAAAGGACATCTTGCTTTCTAGAGAGAGCAAACATGAATAATTAGTCATTTGTGCTAGGTTTTGCTTGTTTTTTAAATACATGGTAAACAGATACCTTTTGCTCGGCAATCCTGATGACTGCCATCCTTAATGAGGTTTTGGAAGTAGGTTATGACTTCTCTGGGAAAGAGGATGAAAGCGCTTTCCCTCCCCTGTCCCTTGCTGGGTGCCAGGGTTTTGGAAATTGCAGATAAAGCTATGTATTGCTGCAGTGTCCTTTGTGGCACTAGTAGAAGCCAATAAGTGCTTTTAAAGAAAAAATGAGAGCATCAGAACAGAAATAGACTGGGTTTACTTGCATTACTAGGATTCTCTGGAATGTTACGGTTTTGTGGTAATTTTCCCTTTTTTCCCCCCCCCTTTCCCTCAATATATTCAAAAGATACTGGTAGAAAGTACTACCATTATAATTATCCTATGCAATTACACATATATAGTGTATGTATATATATATATAGATATATGTACAAAAATATAAATACATATAGATATATATAGATATATATGTATCTTATGAACATGACACAACTCCCACCCAAGACAGAAAAAATATAAACTACAGGATTATTATTCTAGTATGGAAACAGATATTTGCAAGGAAAACACAGACAGAAAGATCTATACAGTATTTTTGATACCTAATATGGCTTAAATAACTTCTATCACGACCAATCTTCTCTCTTCAATGACAAAACACAAGCTAAATTCAAAAAGCACACTTCAAAACATTGCCTGCTAGCCCCTGAGAATTGAACACAGATAATCTTTCTTTCAGGTGCAGCATATTATCTGATCAACACTACACAAACTGATTTCCATAAGAAATTCTAGCTTAATCATGCAACCTTCGTGTTAATTTAAAAAATAGTCCTTGATTTTGAAATAAAGTTGAAAGTATAGCGTCAGAACAAAGTGAAAGACTTATCATTAGCCTTCAAATGTGACAAATAAGAAAGACACAAACAAGTGTCAGGATAATTAAAAAGGCATTGTTCACATTTTAGAAGGAAAAAAAAATGAATTGCACGAGAAATATTAAGCTAACAAAGAAAGAGCAAATATGAGTAGAAAAAATGACAGTTATCTGCAAAATTCATAAATGTGTCTTTTGTATAACCGTAATGATCATATTTTATGCTGTCATTTTACATTTAATTGCTCACCCTGGTACTTTACTTCATAGAAGCCATCAGTACCCCACAGAGCCAGATGCTGAATTGCAAAAAAACATACTGTGACCACAGACTTATAGGAAAGTAACTTTGCTGAGCTGTGGTGTATGACAAGTTAATTTTTGCAATTATACTTTTTCCAAGAATAAATGAAACTGCAGGTCATTACTATTCTATATCATTAAAAAGAGGCAGAAAATGTTCTTGATCATAAAGCCCTCAAACTCATTTTATCATTACTTTGACATATGAAAGCAACTTTACAAGCTGCTTTTCCTCAATGTGACCTAATGAAATAAGCACCACCTCAGCTGAAATACGTAAACATCTTGATACATTAAGAAGCACATAACTAAAGAATATTGTTATTATTACACAGTGCTACTCCATCACATGTCTAGCAGGAAAGAAATGCTATATGGGCTCTGCTTACTCAGAGCTGTTAGCTCTGCTGTTTTACACTGCATGTCAAAGTACTGAAGGGACACGGATGCTCACTTGTCATAAAGACTGAAATTGTCCCCTGTTCATTTCTCTTCCTATGAGATGTTAAATGTTAGAAATGTTTTTAAAAATAATTAAGCACAAGTAATGTCCATCACTGTCAAATTGTCTGCGCAATCAAACAGCAAGAGAGCAGGTATCATTATGAAACACGTAACGTCTGCCTTCTGTATCTGTGCTTACGTTATCTGAAGAAAGACATACTAAGAATTCAGAAGTTGGGATGTTCTTTACATTTCAAAATATTTACTGTACATGGAGAAATCAGAAATTCTCAGAGCATTCTTTCTCATAAAATGCTTTTTCATTTTCTGCACAATTGCTTTACTTTCCCATCACCAATGCAAACTATAACACTCAAGTGAGGAGAAAAAGAGATTCTGCTTTCCAGATGAATATATTTATTAAGACAAAAGAATGAGAAGAAAATGTTTCAATTGTCATTGCATCTGTTTGCAATAAATGTCAAAAGCCTTTTAAAAAATTGACAACAGAGCTGACAAAAGACATCAGGTTGTCAGGCAAAGAGCTGGAAATCCTCAGTTCACCCACAGAACAAGGAAATACAGGGACTGCCAAGCCACAAAACACCCTGATTTTTCAGTATCTTCTCTGCTATCCCATCCAATCCTTAATATTGACTGAGCCACATATATAATTTGTTAGTACATGCTTTTTTTATATCTCCTAAATTAAGAGTGATTAGTTACTTCAGTTTTCTCTTCTGAGAATGAGAGTGCAGAGACCAATAGAGAGGTAATGGAAGAAATGGTCCAATAAGTCCTGTGACTGAGATTCTCAAGTTCATGGCATTAACTACAAACAAAATCAAATATATTTCTTAAAACAGTCCACATGTTACTTCGTACTCTATTTTCATCCAAGTCCTAATGCTTTCTTCTGAACAAGCCCTTAACTACACTGAAATTATTTATAAACATTAGAGTTTGATAATTTGGCATAGCTCTCCCTCTTTTTTCCCTTGATCTCCTTGCATGGCAGCCATGGATCCCTACACACAAGCTTCTCTCTGTTCATACAGGTTCTGCAACAGCAGCTTCACAGTGTTTTCATAAACACACAACAAGCATCTAAACACACTTGCTATCAAAAAATAATACCACAAATATTGGACATAGTTGCTTTTTCTCTTACTTAGAATACTAGCTTCAAGGAAATGTTTTTGTCAAGAAGAAATTAGAATTACAGAGAAAAAGAAGTATGGTTTGAACTGCATACCATTACATACAAGTCTTCTATAGAAATGAAACACTATTCAATTAATTCTGGTAGCTACAAAATAGAAGGAGGTTGTTCATAAGCAGACAGGGTACCAAGCAGCTTTTAAAATCTCCAGCGCCACAATTTTAATCTCAGTGCATCCTATTTGCAAACAAATCATTGCTAAGGAGATAAAACTTTACTATTGTGAATAAAAGAATAATATTAAAATATATTCATAGTACTTAGTAAAGAATATATGTCTTGTCCTGGACTACCAATTACTTTGCTAAAATTTATACACGCAGCATGGAACCTCTTTTTCCTACTTTTTTTTGTTCAACAAAGTTTTAAAGTCAAGCCTATTTACAGGATAAGGAATAAAAAGCTTTCCTTTCTGACATGTGGAGAAAAATTAGAAAACAGGCACTCTGCTATTTTGCATCTAACAATCTCTATCAAGCGCTCATGTTACAATGAATTTGGCACATCACAATTATATTTAAAAAACAAAACACAATGAGAGAGCAGAAGTCTACAGCTCACTAACCAGCAGCACCTTTGCACCTGTATAATGCAGCAACAATGAAAGGGAACAAGTTCCCTTCCTGCTAGGAAGGCAGCATTTAGGAAAATGGTAAGAACCTGATGCAGCTGTTGTGAGGTTACTTACATAAGCAAAGATATGGTAAAATAATCTCGTCTGTGTGGGCAAACCTTTGTAAACTTCTGAGATTTAGCAGAGCTCAATACAGAGACATGGGATTACCTATGCAGAACAGTTCACAGAATCAGGGCTTAACACGTGAAGGACTAAAACCTACCTACTATCTCGCTCCCTCTTTCACTGTCAGCTTTCATCTGTATTCATTATTTTCAACGTAAAACTGCTTTTGCATACCTCACAATATACATACATTTTATTATATGCATGACTAGCAGAAGAAAAAAAGAGTATTATCCTACAGGAGAATGCTTGGGCTTTTATTTCTGAACCCTTTACAACTCCCTTTCACCTTCAAACCTAAGGCAACAATTTTTGACGAATTTAAAAGCAAATTTAAAATAAAATAAAATACTGTTAAAGCTGTTGTTCACAGAACAATATTAAAGCCACAGTACTGCCATCTGATACATTGTTAGAAAGAAAAAGAAAACATTTGTTAAAATATAATCATTTAACAATGTAAATACAAAAAAATAGCAGATGTTCTTTAACTGTCAAATACGGATTTTTCATAGCTGGTACACAATTTACTGTCACAGGTGCTTTGGTGCTACAGAAGTATTAGTACAGTTATTAACTATTTAATTCTTTAGCTGACACTGTTTTAGGATAGGGATTTAAATAATTTACTTCTACATTCTACTGTTTAAATTTTGCTGCTAGGAATTCATGCAACAAAGTTGTAGAAAAAACACATGATGCTTGTTGATAGTGATATAAGACAGGATTATTATAAAAACCAATTATATCTTTTCATTCTCTTTTGCTTAATTAAAGCAAGAAGAATCACTATCTTTCACAGCAGTAATCATGTGGAAGCTGTATAGCACAGATACTGTAATTAACTTAACCTTATCACTTAACTCTATTGGGTCATTGGAGTGAGGCTCAGTATCAGTGCTCAGAATCAATGCTGTAATGCTAACATCTCTGAGCAGTTCAGAGATTGAATAATGCCATCTGTAAATGGACAGTCTTTGTTCTTGCTTAGCTATGCTGGATAAATGTTCTTGCTCATAACTTTAATATGGCAGCTTAACCATTTAATCATTGTACATTAATACATTATCAATATTGTGAACATGTAAGTACAAAATTACTTGTCAAAGTAATCAGATATTACCGATTTTTGTGCATAAATACGATACATGTGGGATTTTGTCTTAATTATGTATTTTCATGAAAGAAGATATAGTCCAGATTTTTTCTTCATTTAAGAGAGATTGAAAAGATCATTTCTAAACATAAACTTATTTTTCCTTCATCTAAAGCAGATTTTTTAAATGAAAAGGTATTTTCTGTATTTTCTTTGGTAAATTAGCCAAGTGTGCAAAGTTTAGTGCATTTTAGCTATACAGGGGATACTTGGGCATCTGGGGGATTTTCATAACTGAAGACTTGTGCTGTATCACAACAAATTAAGCGTAATTAAACACTCTGTTCAGTGTCTATTGTTAATTGCAGCAGCTAATTTGATGCTTAGTTAGTGTTATGTTCCGAACTATTTCCAAGCATGCAGAATTCTTCAGTTAAGACTGCTTACTTATAGCTCTAATTTTTTTTTTTTTCACTCTTGTTTGACAGATTTTAGCTCATTTATTACTTTTGTTAAACGATCAGAAATTCCCTTGCCAAGACAGTACTTTGAGGTCCTTCACTTTCACCAAGTCAGACACTAAATCATAGGGGACAATTATCAGCAAATGCTCTCCGACAGGCCCTAAGCCTGCTGAGGTAATGCAGCTGACAAACTTTGATGCGCCATGCCCGTGCACATTATGTTCACGTAGTGTGTACATCTGGGCACCCTTTATGGCGATGCAGCAAACAGCCAATCATTTATTCCACTCTAATTAGCACACATGTAAATCCTCACCAATCAAGCCACTCACAGGGTTACCGTTGTGGCAGCCATACAGCAAGCTGGCAGGACATGGGAAGAAAGTACAAGAAGCAACTATTGGGTTTGATTTGAACCTGCCGTCACGCCACGGCAGGTCCCCCCAGTCCTGACTGTAACCAGCTCTCCCCTTCAAAACCCATCATCGAGCTCCACGCGAAAAAGGTCATCGGGCAGACTGCCGCCCGGCCAAGATGCTTTGATTCTTAGCAGGCTCTGGGAGCACACCTGAAGCGACGCGCGGCTCCGATAGCTCACAGCGCCGGAGCTGTCGCAGGCAAAAGTCAGGCGTAGCTCTAAAGCATGCGGCACAGCATGGAGTACACGCTACCTCAAAGAAGCACTGTCCACCTCAATATTTTAGACCCCGTTATGTCGCCAGGAAACTATCTGCCAGGTGTCAGCATCCCTTTTCTTCCTCACAAGCCCAGGTGCCTCTGTGGTAACCCTTTTATTTTGAAATAAATAGCAAATGCCTTCAAAAGGACAGATTCAGGCATTCAGAAAATCTACTGACACTGGTTTATATTATGCAACTCCAAAGAATACAGTGTGCTTTGAAATACCTAAAGTGGTTAGCTCCCATTTCCTAAAATTGAATCAAAGCAGTATGTAAGACCCCACAGTGCTATTCATTACTAAATTAGAAAATGCTCTATTTCAAAACAGCTTTAAAATGTGCATGCATATTGTCAAGGATACAACAGTTAGCCTAATAAAAGTATTTTTCAAAACAGAGAGTATTTCTTTTTAGAAGAAAAATCTACTTAAATCCTGTACCTTCATGCTTTCAGTGCTTACTGCAAGGGAAAAAAAGCAAGTAAAACTGTATTTAGCAGCAGAATTCAGCTACACTGATTTACATTTTTATTCAATGGACTTCAGGGATGGAAAAACACATCCACTAAATGCATTTAAAACTTTTCATACTTATGTATATTTCTACTCATCATTTATCTTTATCTAGATCTAATTAAACATGTTTACAAATTGATTTGTTATATTATACAAATTAATGAAGCAACTAGCTATGAGAAATATGGCATTGGTTCAGCTTTCAAACAACTTGTCCATAAAGTATCACTAGAAATAATTATCCTTGTCATATTATATGGACAACCAGAACAGAGGAACAGAAAGAAAAACTCAATTGTGGTGGTCCTTCTCCAGATAAACCGGATCAAAGACAGCAGAATGAGAAAAATCTGTTCAAGAACTGTTCGAATTTTATTTGTAATGAAGCCTTACATACAAACAAAAGAAAAATTTAAATGAGATTATCTTCTCACAGTAACACAACACCAAGAAAATAATGCAGTGAATATTGTACGTCTACCAAAAACCATCAAAGCAAGCAAGCATATTTATCTCAGCTTCCATAAACAGAAAAATATGGGGATGTGGTAAAGAGATTTCTTCCTGACATTATGGATGCTTTCACCTTTGATGCTGCCTCTCCAGTTAGTTTCCCTTTCCTACAGAGCTACCACCAAGGGGGAAAGCAGGTTGTACCTCTCAGCCTGAATACAAGCACTCAGGTCTGATGGTCTCTACCAGGTTACCAAGAAATCACTGTCTACTTGAGCTTAAGGAGAGTCCTTTTGAGGAGAGGGGAAATCACCTTATGAGTCTTATGGCTTATGAATCCACTCCTGGGATATCTGTAAGTTACCTACTGAAAGTAGACAAACTTACTCTGAATTCACTTCCACACCAATTGGAACATTTATGTGACAGCATGGATGCTCATGGCTTTGCCAAGACTGAGGTCAGGAAGGGTGGCCAGCGCAAAGTGCTGTCCCAGGGGACTCCTGACCCACACAGGACAAGGGAGTGACCCAGGGTAGTAAAAAACACAGCTTTTCCTTTCCAGCCCTTGACATGACATGCTCTAGGGCCAAAAAATCATCAAATACCAACCAAGAACTGCTCCTGCAGGGATCACACCCTCACACCAGGGACAAGGAAGGTTCTGGAGCTGCTGGGGGTGTCCAGCCATCACACAAATCCCACCTGCCCCAGCAGCCACTCAACCACTAACCAAAACCAACTATTTCTGTGCCTCCTGCAGTCCTGTGAGGCTTTTAGCACATGGTACAGGGAGCAGAGAGATCACTATGAATATCCCCCATCCCAAACAGTGATCTTTTCAGGATTCTTACGCAAACACAGAAGGCCATCATGGCTGAAGCCATGCCTGTAGATACAGAGGAAGCAACTTCTCCCCTTGGGCTCTGCCAGCCAACCCCTGGGTCACACCCCATTCTTGGGGAGTGGCAGAGGCAGTGGGGCCCCTGTTAAACTGCGGTGGGCAGGGATGCTCCCAGCACCAGACTGGCTGCCCCAGTGCCAGCACGGCAAAGGCAGAAACCCCACGGGCCACGTTCAGATGGAGGCTCCTACACTGCCCAGGAACAGGGTAAGGCAAAGAAGAGATAAGGTCCTGTGGTGATCAACAGCTGAACATCACGCTGCTCCCTACAGCAAGAAACATCGGCTGCTGCCACTTGGGCCAGTTACTGGCTGAAGTCACCACAAAGCAGGATCTCTGCTGCCCAGAGCATCTGAGGGGAAGGGGGCAACTAAAGCACATTCCTCTGAGCAAAGAGAAAGGCCACAGACAGACCAGCTGCACCAGCTCTTTGGCAATTCTACACAGATAAATGAAAAAATACATAATGATCTTATATTCTCCTTTTCAGATGTGTCTATCAATTTTTTTTATTTATGTTTGATGAAAGATAGGATTTTTCCTTTCCTCATTATCCCAGAATGAAAGAATATTGTCCATGTAACAATGCAATAAAATTTTGAAAACAAATGCTTACAAACTGCTCAAAGCTCAGTAAGTGTCCCCTTTGATCTGGTAATAAAATAAACAGAGCAACACATTAAGTAATCTGATCTAATACTAAAACAAAAATTTGTGCTTTTTAATCTTCCTTCTAGTTTATGGACAGTTACTTTTTTTTTTATTGTGTGTCATTTAACCGGAAAATTAAAACAACTCCATAGTTTCATTCTGCATTCTGAACTGCAGCTGGTTTATCTCTTCCAGCTATACAAAAAATGTTTAGAAGTTACACATTAGGAGTTTTTAACAAGCTTAAACTACAAGATCCACTTATTTCACTTCATTACATACTGGTGGATGTTCTCTGACTACATAGTAAGAAAAACCAAACGGTACTTGCATCATTGTAATGATCATCAGATCCCCAAATCCTATAGCCACACCAGAAAAGACAGCCTATGCCCCTATGCCATCTGCATGTCACTTAACTGCTCCACTGTCAGCAAGCTGGCCAGCCCACCATAGTAGTTGGGTCAACATGATTGCCCTGCAGCCTTTGAAAACCTGACCTTTTTGTCACATATGAGTCAGAGAGCATTATTCTAGCAGTATGCAGGATTCTAGCAGGGCCACACACTCAAAACAGCATCCCAGCCACCTTGAGGAAGCAGAGAACAGATATAAGAAACCATCCAGGATGATAGATGATCCTGAGAACATGAAAAAAGTAAATGAAATACAGGAGACCTCTCTTTTCATTAGGGGAAAAAAAATCCTCAGTGAGGATTAATAAAAATTATGAAGGGAACTGACGCAATCACTGTAGGTGGCTATCTCAGCTCATCTCAAATGCAAAGGCAAGGATAGCTCACCGTAGCTATAAAAGGCAAAGGCAATCAGGCAAGAAGGGCAAATATGTAGGAACTCTAATTAACGAACAATAAATGCATAAAATAAACTGCCAAAAGATAAAATCAAAGCAGGTAACTATTTTTTTTAATGAGACAATACACTGGTCCACAATTACTTTTTTGTAGCAATTTAACAATGACAATGATTAGTATTTAATTTCTTTTTTCTTGTTTCTTATGGGAAATTGTAAAGCAGCTTATTAAAATAACAAAAATACATATTTTTTGGCTCATTTTTTTAAACATGCTTCCATCAGCTTAATGGCATAAAAGACTGATGTGCCATGTAAATTCTTGCCTGTTGAACTTACCTGAGCCAAACACTACTAGAAGGCACAGCATTGTCACAACAGTGCCCAAAGGGATCTTATTTGCAGTCTACAGGATCTGCCTGTTTAAATTAAAGGAAAATTCAGTGGTTCATTATATCCAGGGAGTATAAAATTTTGTGATTATAATGACATTTTCTGAACTAAATTCTACCCATGATTTCCTCTAGACACCATTTGCTCTGTTTCCTAGAACGCATGGTAGTATTTCAGTAGTCTATACAACAACTGGAACACCTCTATCTAAACAAATGCAAATCTGATCTAAAACTCCCATTAAGTAAAAAGATCCTAATGTCAATTTATGTTTTAAAATTCTGAAACAGAAAATTAATCTGAAATTATTGATTGTTTTTTAAGAAGTTTTACCTCTGTACAAAACTTCTTGTAAATTTGAGATTATCTGAGATGAAACGTCTTGTATTATATGAATTATATAAATTGTTTCACCATACATATGCCTCAGGTGTTTTACTTGCCAAAATTAAGCCCGTGGCTTAGCCAAACCATTCACTACATGAGACAGAAGACACAGAGCAGTGTTTGCAAATACAGCAAAGAAAATGACAAATGGCCCACACAGGCCATCTAATACAAAAGAAGAGTGGTTACTCCAGAGAACATGAGTAAAGATGTCAGAGATTGCTTTACATAAAGCCATGTTAGCTATTTATGAAGAAAAGCAGTTTTCTATTCATCCCTCTCAGGACTGTACTCAAGCTAACATCCACTCCTTTGATCACCATGACTGGACTTAATTCTTCCATTCTCACGCTCACTGTTGGATAATGGCTAAAGAGAATGTGGGGGAATATCTCTGAGGATCTTAACAACACCACTGTTGCCAAACACAGAGATTCCAGTAAGTCACCAGATGCTTGGCAGAACTCTCCCATGCCACATGTCCTTCTTCAGAGGATAAATAAGAAAATGGGAAGGAAATACAGTCAAAGGCTTGACATGTTCATGCACCTTGGCCTACAGACTCATCCCTGCCCCCTGCCTTTTTTCTTTCTTTTTTTATTTTCCTTTTTTTTTTTTCAATCTGTCACCTCTACTATTGCTGTTTCAGCTATTCATGTAATTTCATTGTCTGTTATGGCCATCTTCTTATTTACAGGGCCTGTAGGCATTAATTTTATTTAATATACTATATGCTTGACACTCCACATGGTGTTAATGAGTTGCCAGCTGCCTGTTGTGATACAAGAAGTAACCATAAACCCAGTGTCGCCTTTACTCCTGCACTGGTTCGGTTTTCTATTGTGACACATAAATGTCAACTGGTATGATCAGAAGTAAACAGTCATGACAGACAGGAAAAAAGGAGCTGACAGTTGAAGGTGATGATATCCATTAGGCTTCTACAGCTGCCACCTCCTGGGGAGACTGCTGAAGGATTTGAAATGTGGTGCAGAGCTCCTGGCTAACATGGCTCTATGACAAAGAATATGCTTACCTTCAAAATACCTGGCCTACCACCTAGCCATCTGGCTTATTATCATTCAGATAAATCCACTTATATGCACAGGAAGGAGAAAGCCATGATGGAACACCAGAAGTGCATAAAAAGGGCAGAAACATTAGTCAATCAGCCCAATGATTCCTGAACAGTTGTTAAGGAAGCACGTCATTGCCTTGTTCACTTAACCATGGACATAAAAGAAAAGAGCTTCCCAAAAAGACAGAGTTTAAGATTTCAATTAAATTAAGCTGAATCTTAAGATGTCCATCAAGAGTAGTTAGAAAGATTATGTCCAAGTCAATCTTTATTCACGTTTCACTCTTTGCGGTATTAGATAAAACACTCCATTTTCTTGAAGAGAGAACTTTTACCTGTTAAATGCAGAAGTAAGAAAAATCACTTGGGTTAAATACCAAGCCAGTTTTCTTATCACAGCCCAGTCCACTAGACTTTAAGTAGTGCAAACCAACCCAAGCCTGTATTTGACGTGTGAGAGGATGATTGAGGAAATTTGAGACCTCCCAGTGCGTGCAAACCCCCAGCAGACACCAGTGCCTTTGCTCTCTCTCCCCCACACCTCTCCGACACATCCACAGAGATGTCAGGGCAGAATGCAATCCTCAGATGGCACATGTACCTCTAGGCTGCTGCAATTTATGCCAGGGCTAACATAGCTCAACCCAGAAAATTAGAGCTGTAACTGCTTCCATGATCTCCTCCTTCCATCCCCCAACAACAAGAGCAGTATTTTTACTTATAAGCAGCTCAGGTAATTGCCTTTATTATACACAATATTCATTCCTTAGATTTCCATCACCAATAGAGCTACTATAAATTATTTTAGCTGTACTCTTCATGCTTTTATCCCAGTATTGATTTTATTTTTAATGTAAACTTTTAAATTATAATGCCAGAGAAACAACTACTTACATAGCTACAAAGGCTAAATTAGCAAGACCAGAGAGAAAAGTGCTAAAGATATTTGATATGAAACATTAAAATCTACCGTTATTTCATGTAATACTAAAATGTAAAAAAATGCAAATGTAAAGGTAGTTCCACCTTCCAGTGTACAGCAATAATAAAGTATTAGATTCAAGCTTCATAATTAACTTAATCAGATGGAGTTTTCTTTAATTCCCTAATTCCTTTCCTTCAGCCATCTAAGCTTTACTCAGGTTGAAGAATACAATCATTAAAAACACCAGCAGACACTACTGAAAATGTCTCCCTTTGCTTGTGTTACAGTAAAGCACAGAGTATTTCGCAGCATGTCTAGTATTCGGCCACTGTAGTATTTTAGATGTACAGGAACAGATCCCTACATCTGCTAAGAAAATACCTTCCTATGCCTCTGACACAGGGACTTAGGAAATACCCCCTTTAAACAGCTAAACTGAACACAGAATTTAAAGACATGCTTAGTCTGCTCTCCATAAAGGTAAGCACACATAATTACTGTATGCAGAATCTCAGCATTTGCAATTAGTTGAAAGCAATTCCAGTAAAAAATAAACCTGTTATACCATGGAATTAGAGCAATAGGTTAAATTGCAATTTTTGTCAACGAGTCCATTTTTACTCTATCGATTTGCAGAAGGTGATACGATACACTGATTTGAATCTTATACACAGAAGTGATATTGCACTAATTGAAAAATAATTGGATTCGCCCCACTTTATAACAGATTCCTTTGCACTATCAAAGTTTTAATCTCTGATGAGTTTTGCAAAACTCACAACCTAAAAATCACCGATTTATATCTTAATTCAGCTGTGTCAAATATTTCAAGGGGAGGAATCTGAAAACAGCAGACTGCAGACTACAAGGCAAAAATGAAACAAAAGTTAAAACGCTAACATATTCTTTCCATATATTGTAGGAAATTAATTGTGTGTTTTGGTAACGTAGCTTATTAGTTTTGCATAATTTAAGTTTTAATTCATCGTTTAATTTTTAATTAAGTAGTCTCTTTCAAGATGAGCTTTCTACTCGCATTTTAGTTAGATGCTAAACATGCAATGCATAAAAGCAGTGGCAAGAATGTAATATTTAGTTCATATGATTTCTCTGTGATTTCAGACATGAAAGTAACCAATTTTTCACAGTATAAAATAACAGCAATTGTAAAATGTCATATAAATTTTAAATAATTAAAGACCTGTGAAAATATCTGAAAAACTAGAGGGACAATTATACAGAGAAGAAAAGCCATATACTTTTCTTCTTACAGACTTTGCTATGGGTTGTTTTGTTTCGGTGCTTTGGTTTTGTTTTGGGGTTGGGATTTTTTTTGTGTAGGGGTGTTTTCCTCCACAAATCCTACAATTTCGCTAGCACAATAAAACAGGATTTCACAGTTCTAACTCCCTAGCAAACATGACTAACACTATGCAATTTCAAATATAGGGAAATAGGGGAAGGGGTACATTCATTTTTGCCAACAAAGAAGAAATTTAAGAACAAAAACTATTTAAAATTGCAACAAAGTAAAATTTGGTAGTAATTGTAATTACGTATGAAGCTAACCTAAATGTTTACCTACACGTATGAAAGAAAAAATTAAGAATTCTTGCTCATTGTAGACTACCTGATGCTTATTGGAAAATTCACATACTTCCAACATTACAAACTCGATGGGTGTGAATTTGTTTAATGTTATTAGTTTGATTTACCTAATATTTATTGAAGAAAAAAAAAACCAGCAACAACAACCAAAAAGAACATCCCACCCCTTGTTTTAAGAATACATCTGTCAGCTCAACTGAATATTGGGAGTGTTCCCAGAACTTCTAAGGCCCACACAAGCCTCCTTTCAAGGTGAAGGAAGGTTGGCTTCAACATACCTGAGACATCTAACAACAAAACCCAAAACTAACCTAACTGCTTTTTGCAGACATGACATAACGATATAAACACGAGTGCAACATCAAGCAGCACTTTCTTTGCTAATCTCTCCAATGTCCTGGAAAAAAACCAGTATTGGTTTATACACAGGTTTTTATACCAGAACTTCTTTAGTTATAACTGATGCTTCTAAATTGAGTTCCAAATAGTTACATCTGCAGTGTCCAGAAAGCATCCCCAGACAGAAATGCACCACCCCACTCAGACAGATACAAAAAAATACACATAAACATACATGCCCCTTCCATAAATGAAAGGGGAGCAGCTGGCTATTGAGGGAAAGTTGAGTAACTAGAGTGACTTTCAGTCTCTAAATCTTGCAGCTTATCTTATATTTGAGTATTTCCCAGCTGGTTGAACTGCAGTGAAATTAAACCTCAGAAAAGAAGAATTCCTTGTAGGATCCAATATATAAATTCCAGTTTCCCTATTTCCCCAGAAGTTGTTAACTTTTGAGGGCATTCCTGCCACAAGGACAAGATCTCCCAGCAGTACCATTGCTGCTAGGCTCCTGCTTCAGTAGCACAATGGAGTGGAGGCCCTGGAGGATGCAAACTCAAATAAACTTCCTCAAGCAAGCTGCCATGAAGTCCCAGAAAATTCGCCAGGTAACAACGCAGGAAACAAGTGTGAAGTTTGCATTTCCTCAGAATGTTTCATTTTGAGCAAATCCACATTCCTTAAAGAAAATGTTGATAAAATATTTTTTAACAGCTTCCTTGTCGCTCAGACAGGTTTCTGGAGGAAATGAGGAGTAATGAAACCTTGCTTGGAGATCCCAGTCTAGAAGGTGGCCTCCCTTAGGGCCAGAGCTGCTCTGTGTGAACTGGGCAATAGCCTGTTATCTGAAATCTGACTACAGGGATCAGTTTCGTGATCTGAAATAAAGCAGCATTCAGTGCATCCAGTGGCTGACCCTGAGGTGCACAATAAAGGTCTGTCAGGGGAGATACACGTAAAGATGGGCTACTCACAACTAAACAGCAGACTACAGCTTGTGTTTGCTCCTGCTCACCAGGAAGCAGCAGGGGGAAGCTCTGTTTTTACAGACCTCTGCACTGTTACAATGGTCTGCAGTTCAGCTACAAATACACAGGCACGGCAGAGCAAGAAACTACTGAAATAGTAAAATTTAGTTTAATCACACTCATTCTTCTGCTTTACTGGGGCTTTACCATCTTTTTAGGTAGCTTTGGTTGTGTAGCAGATTAAACAAATGGCTAAACTACAAAGGCTATGGTCAACCAAAAAACTCTGAGAATGCCAGTTCCCTCAGTGTGGCTAGCTTCCTATTGAAGCCAAGTGTTTTGAAGAAATTCAGGAGGGCTAATGAAGCTGTCTATATAACTTTAAAACTTTTTTTTGCATGAGGGTTAAGATAAGGCCTGTAGCAATCCTAATGAAAACCGCCAAGCCCACCTTTAAATCAAGCAGCTGAAAATATCAAGTAGGAGCTATAGAAGACTTGGGTTGAGACCTAATGGTATCACTTACATCCAATTAAACTTTCTTACAGGAAGACCTGGATAGATTAGCATTCAATGCAGGAAATGGTCACTTATTAAGGGGATTACAACAGCTTTCTTTTCTAGAGATAAAAACATGACATGTAGTATTTAGGAATCCTCCAGGAGCTCCCCATCAACAGGGTACTAGCACTGCAAAAAAAAAAATAAATAAACTTACTGAACAATTCAACATAGGTTTTCTTTCCTTGAAGTGCAGCAATATAGCACATCTCCTGTACACATTCAAAATCTGAATAATTGGGTCACTTGGCCTGTGTGAGTAACCTATTTTACTGTCATATTTATATAAACAAACAATTATACTTAATAATCATTCAAGCTGCTAGACTTACTAATCTTACCAGATAACAGAACACACTCCAGCAATATAAAAGAGTCATGACAAAAACTTAACACCTAGCCTTCAGTTGTATACAACAGTATTGGAGAGCATAAAGATAAAACAGATTTCCAAATTCACACACACCTCCCAGTATTGAAGGTCAGGCAGGAAAGGACAGAAGCTATTCCTGTTTCCACACCCACAGACACCAGTAATGGCAGCCTCTGTCACTAGAAGATGCATCAGAGGGCTGTACAGGCAGATCAGTACTTGGGTGCTGGTGACAGGAGCTGCAGATGGGGAAGGTGAAACACTTGTGATAGAAACTATTACCTTCTATTACTCACTACTGAATATTCATTTTGTGCCAAATTGGTGGTAATTTTGAGTAATACCACTGCTGATGGCTCAGTCTACATTATGCCAAATATGTAGCTGCACGACAAATGCCATGTTTGAATTTGGCATTCTGGTTTGCCTGAATGTGCTGATGACCCAGAAAACACCATGAGGGTGTAAAAGCTGGCAAACTGAGGCCAAAAAACTCCTGTAATTCTGCAAACAGTGGTGTTACCAAGTTCTGTCTTCGCATGATATTACACCTCATGAGTTACTCAGTCCCCAGCTGAAGTCTCCATTGCACAAAGCATTCCCTCTGCTCTGAGGACTGGCAAACACGACCAACACATGCACACAAACTGGAGCCTTTCTTTCCATCAGGGCACTTATCAGGTCTTGTTTTTTTTTTTTTTTATCTCCTCCCCAGACACCTATCTCCACAAAACTTTCAGGAACAGAGGCCGTAACCTGAAGTACTATAATAAGGTGTAAATCATGCCTCAAAGACAGATCGATCAAAGTACGGGAAGGTAGTAGGCTGTTCATCTCTCGAGGATTTAAGACATTACCTTCAAATGAAAAAAAATAAGCATTTTAAAATTTCGTTTTCTTTTCACCTAAGGCCCTAGCAAACAGTATAAATTTTGAGCAGCCATATCTATTTTTCAGTGGCTAAACTGGCAAATGTTTCTGGGCATTGCCATATTTCACAAACCGTGAGGGGTTTTCTGTTGTAGTTTTGGGCCCAGTGAGATTCAGAAAGTACAAAAGGGCACATAAGATGCTGTACATTTTATACCCAGTAAACTCTGATCTGCGATTGATTTATACAGTGTGCTAAGTCTTTATTTCTTTTCCTTTAGCTTGGCAACATAATTTCACTTTGATGGTCAGCCTTTCAATTAATCAAAGTGGACACAGCATTTGCAGCTTCTTTTGAAGTCAAAAAGAATTGTGTGCTCAGGACCTCTTAAAATGAGACCACTTATTTAGGTACTTAAAGATGGCTGTCAACACCTAACTCCAGTCTCCTAAGTTTGAAATTGCTGACTTTAGTAATTTGCCCAAGGAAAGTGAACTTGGGGCACAGAGAGACTACACAAAATCTGTCCTCTCATGACCAAGAAGTCCTTGGCTCTTAGTTATAAGTGCAGACAAATCTCCTCCTTGACTGGTTTGCCAGTACTGAAACTCAATTCAAGTATGCAGCAGTAGACCATTTCTAAAACACTGGCTTGGTCAGAACTGTTTTCTAGGGGATCTTATGTCCAACTGCAATTATGTGATAATGGAATCCAGACATGGATTTACAGAAATCAGAAGAAAATAGCAAACTTATAAGTCATTTCTCTGTGTCTGACTACTCAAACGAATTGCATCCAGGTCTGCTGAGCACTGGCTGTTCCATGGTTAATTTCAATGCCCAGAAGCAGACAGCCCAGTATAGGAAGCACTGGCTGACATAGCAGCCCAGCACACAAGCCAGCAGCACTCTTCCTTTGTGAAGTGTTACCACATTCACAAGAGCTCTTCTCATGAACTAAGAAGTGCTAGAGCATTACTAAAGACTAAGAAAAAAGGATTAGTGGCAGGGTGGAGCTGATAGATTTTCCAGTTAAACGTCTTTTTTCCTTCAGTTATGTGTCAAATAGTTTGTCTGTGCTGACATGAGAGTGTAGCTGGCACAGGTGACAGGAAATGATGTGCTACATGAAGGAGACCACCAGAGTTCACATCAGGGCTCGTGGTGGGCTGGTACCTGGTCACTGGGTCATGGCAAGGCCCGGAGTACCAGACTACACCGGTGGCTGCTCCCTGCCCTTGTTAAATCAAAGCAGCAGCACGCCCGAACAAATGCTTTGCTTTGCTTGACAGACCTTTCACAAGATGTACATGAACTACAAAAGTCCAGGGAGGAGTTATGGTGCTAGGACAGTGAAATGGATTTTACTTTGTAACTTGCAAGAGATCACAAAAAGCCAGAAGCACTTTTTCCTTGTATTTAGAAAATGCATCTTGCTATTTCAGTTGTAACGCATAATACATTACATCAGAGTATGGCAGGTAAAATACTTGCTTTGTAAAGTTTTTTTGGTGTGTACTGATTCCCAATACTTCCTCCTCCATTATAGACAGAGATCAAAATAAACTAAGTATTTAGATAACTACAAGCATATGCTGCCATTCATATAATGCTAGCCCACCTTTTCTTCAGTAAAGTATTTTGCACATCATAAATATTATGAAACATCCCTCCACCTCAATATTTTTGATACCACTACCAATTCCACTGGTAGGCCAGATTCTTAGGCCTATTGTCCTTAACAGAAACAATACAAAGTAAAAATTCCTCAAAAAAAATCCCAATAAGGAGAGCAGGGAGCAACTCAGGAAGTACAGAAATGGCAGCACATACCCACCTCAGAATAAAATCTGGATGACGCTGTTCTTCAGTGTCACAGGTAGAGATATAATCAAAAGCTTTCAGAACTGATGCATGTTCCATCTATGAAATGTAATACTGTTACAACTGGGTATTTTCAAAATTCACTGATACCTAGTTTTTACTCAAGAGTTCATATTTTGCATTTGGGTTTATTAATGTTAAAAGTTTACACTGCATGAGTAAGAACATAGGATATGCTACAATGTTACATTTCATACGTTCTGAATTCCACCTAAAACACTCAGTTCATCTCCCTCTCAAGTCTCAACTTTTGCAACAGCAACCATACAGCTGGGATACACAATAAACTGGGATTTACAGGTTACTACTGGCTGACAGCTGAGGTTCAAAAAAATATATACCACTACACTACACTACTCTCTGCACAAGCAAACAGGCAAGATGTAAAATAAGGGTCTCTAAGTGATCCATCAGCTACAATATTTAAAAGACAGAGGTGTCAACCAGTCCATATTATAAAACTCTTAAAATCCAGACAATGCAATTTTTAAAACAGAAATTCTTGAAATGCAGATAATAGCAAATTGAAGAAGCTTTCCTATTAACTGTAACACAGTAACCTGTGATAGCAGCTAGCCTAGGACTCAGAAGTTTATCAGGGGAAAGAAATGAGAATGTTTAGTATACCACTCTGAAAGGGACAGAAACAAAATACTTTTTCCCATCACAAATTTGCTTGGAAAATATGCATGCTACCTCAGAAAAACAGTCACAGGCCTAAATAATCTGCAAAACCTCATCACAAACACCATCAAAATAATCTGCAAAACCTCACCACAAACACCATCAAAAATATATATCTTAAGGAAGTAAACCACTATGAAGACAACTGAACTTGTAGGAACACTGCAAACAAGTGTGTCCCTTAACTGTATTACATAAAAGTTCCTGCGGAAAGACAATCTTAAATTATCAATGTCCTTAACTGTGTTGCATCCAGCCTAGGTAATGGTGCTTAGACTGAGTAGCTGAACTGTTTTTTGGGTGTGTATCTTAGAGCCTAATATTGCCCACTTACATAGATGAAGAGAATAGTCAAAACATATTACACTTTCCAGTCTTCACACATGACCTTCTTTCCTACAGAAAGGAGGTACAAAGAGGAATCAGGAATCTCAGAACCTTAATACAGAACCAAAAACAAAGGCTGACCAGGATCACAAAGTATTTCTCAGCTCAGCAAACTCAGTGCTGTTCATGGTAGACTATTCTGCTCCCTTCCTACAATTTGCTGCAAATAAATGCTGTGTTTTACTACATACTCTGTAAACAATATTATGCAAGAACACAAGGGTGTCAATAATATAGCATAAAAGCAAAAGACCTGCTCGGAACAAAGCAAGCTCACCTTCCCTCCTTTCTGCAGGCAGGGAGAGTGCCCAGCTCAGAACATCTCACTATTGGGCCAAGAGAAAGAAAAGGTCAGACAACTGTGGCAAATGCAAGGCAACCAAAATTAGGGATATCCTAAAACACATGAATGTGGAACAAGTGAGCAGATGAGTGCTGCCATGGACATATATCCAGTTACTCAGATATAAACAACCTGTAGAAATGTTTGCTTGGTTTATTCAGTTCTGTGAACTGCATCGTGATTTGTATCAGATGTGAGCAAATAACTCACAAATAGAGATTTATAAACAAACTGCTTACTGGAAATCACCTATTCAAGTCCAAGAGGCACAGTTAAGCAGGAACAGAGCAATGGTCCTTCATTCATCAAGCATCTGTGCCTCCAGCTTCTACATTTGTGCAGTCTAAAAAAATTCCTGAACATGCCTAACCTGCAGTGAGTCAATCTGGCTATGACACAGGAAAACAAACATTTACACAAACAGTTTTAAATGCACCACAACTAACCAGTCAGTTTGACACTACTTGGATGTCTTAAGTTTAGGAAATACAGTGCTATCTTTCTTTGTTCTTTAAAACAAAACACAAAAACCCCACCAAATCTTGAGTGGTAATACTAAAACCTGCACTAAAAATACGAATGTGATGAAATCCAAAGATGTTTCTTCACATCACACACAAGCTAGGGCACACAACTTATATATGCATGCAGGGGATGATGAAGACAGATTTTACATCACATGAAAATTAATTGTGTCTTACAGAGTAAAGATTAAAAGAATCACCTAGAGCTTTCTTTCTTGACTTGTGGGATGTTTTCTAGGATTTTCAAACTTGCAGCCAAAGACTTCATCTCTTTAACAGTATTTACTATTTCTAACCCATTTCACTGTTGCTACACCTTTCCACCACCTCTCTGTTCCCAAGGAAGGCATCTCCTTGGCAGGGTATGCTTGCCTCCAGGAAGCTGACACCCTGCTTTGGAAGGCCAAGATCAGACAGCATGGGTGTCCAGCAGGAGCTCTCAGTGCCTGTTGATTTTAGCTTCCCTTGTTTTCTTCTGCTGTCTCTGCGGTTAGAACGATTCCTCTGCTCCAAAAGTAGCAATCCTTTTTTCCTCTGAATTCTTCTAATAAGCCTAATCAACTATGCTCCAAGGCAAGTGATCTCTACTTCTTCAAAGGCTGCAAATGCTACCTCATATCTGAGGATGAGCTAGAAGTGCCTGAAGTTTATGTGCCTTTTCCAAGGGTATCAGCTGTTTGATTATGAGGTATTATCTCTCCCTACAAACCTAGCTGCTGAATTTTCCACACTGCATTGCTCATCTAAAAATTGTACTGTGGCTTCTTCTGTGCTCCATGGCAGCCATATACCAAGGAGCATTGGGAGAAGATCCATTGCAAAGAAATACCAAATTATTTAGGTTAAACATTCCCAGGCACATAACAGTGGTGAAAAAGAAGAAGAAACTACATGGAATTAAAATTTCTATTGCAAACCACAGCTCCTTGTATAAAAAAAAATTGTATGGCAGGAGTCAAAAGAGTTAGGATGCAAGCTCCCCTTTTATCAATACTTGCAGGCAATCACTTGCCTTTTTATGGAAAACAATGACCTTTTTGATACAATGGTGACCCAACTTAGAAGAGTAAATGGAAAAAAGTGTAAAAAAAAAGACTTTTTATTATTCCTTGCAATCAAAATGTAAAAATTTAAATGATCTAAAAAATCACCTCTTTATTAAAGAGTTGATGAAAGTGTGGGTCACTCCTATTATCCTTTTAAATTAATAAAAAAATCCTGATCTTTTAAAATTCAGAAGAATGATGTATATTTAAAATATTCTGTAATTACTGCAAAAGTATTAATTAACAGTTCATGGATGCATAAGTAGTGAGATGAAGGAATAAGCCATCTACTCACTATAAATATAAGCTTAAAAAATCATTTTATAGCATTTTTGTAGCTGTGTGATGTTAGGCAGGTCATAACACTAGTACTTTCCTCTGAAAACCTAATAATTATTAACCTTTTTAATTTTTAAACTGAATATTGACTTTGCAATAAATTGGAGTGAGTTCAATCTTGCAGTCAATTCCAAACATGAAAGAGTTTCTCTCTCAGCCACACTGACCATTAGCACTAATTTACAGATTATTTTCTTAGGCTTGACTCAAAGAGAAGTCTGAATTATCTTACTGCAAACGATTTTAAGTAACAGCACAATAATTCATATATAAAGCACAGAATTACAGGTATGTAAAATCACTATTTTCTCTACCAAACGATAAAAGGACATTAGAAGTTATTCCAAATTGCATGGAAAAGCCTTGAAGTACACAACACAATCTTCCTTCCACAGTAAGACCCACAGCTGTAGAGGAGAAGTATGGGATACAGTTCTATTAACTTCAGCCCTTCATAAAATGCAGTGAGTTTGCTTCTGTATTTTAAGAATGTTTTGTACAACATTTTTTGTTACATTTTCAAAACAGAAAAACCTCTTCGGTCAGATTTGATAACTACCAGTTCTGAATGCCATCCTTCAACTCCCAGAAATGTCCCTCTTCTCACCACAGGAGTCTGAATGACAGTGTAGTTAAGGAACTCCCACTCGCTGAGCCCATGAGAAGCTGCTTCTGATCAGGCAGAGCTTTCCTGCACCTCCAGCCCATTCCCTTCTCTCCCCTTTGCAATACTGAGCCGAGTCTGCACCAGCCCAATGAGAAAGATGGCAATTTCTCATGCTGGGAACCCCAAGGGAGAAAGGAGAGGTGGTGGGAGAAGTGCATTTCCTGTGCAGGATACACCGGAGAAGTAAGTCAACAGATTAAGGAGAGGATGGAAGATGCAGTGATCCATGAGAAAAGCACCCATGGCACATGGGATGTGGGCACCTGAGCTGGGAGGGGAGAACTTGCTTTGGCCATGTGGGAAACGAGTTAGGCAGCTAATGGGGTAAGAGATGCTCTCTGATGAGCTGGTGCACGAGTCAAGCACAGAGCTGAAAAGGCCAGAATCAATAGAGCTGGAATTTGCAGTGTCAGGATTTCATGGGGTCAGCAGGGTTTGAACTGATACAGTCAGCTACAGGTTGGTGAATGAGCTAGAGAAGAGCTTAAGAAAAGGGACATGTATACACATGTGCGTAGAGGAAGCATAACATGCCAGAAATAGGATTTTATAATAATATAGGAATCTTTCTAAAAAGTACAACTCAGAACTTCTCTATTTCATACTAACTTCTCAATGGACACAGAGCTGTCCCAACAGGAACACTCCTTCCAATACCTCTTCAGCAACAGAGAAAAAAAATTAATCATGCAGACAGTCATAGCCTTTTGTGTAACTGCACTCCAGCACAGCATCCACATTACTGCTGGATTCTGGGCACAAATTCACATCCTTAATCCTGGATCAGACTCCTTTTTACTGTTGGGAAACTCACACCACAGCAGCTTTACACATAGAAAATCTGGAGTATCAGATAATATATTCATCAGGCTGATACTAACTTACAACTTCAGAAACAATATTGGATTATTTCCTACATTTTTATATGTATGTATAAAGATAGAAACCTCCTCCAAACAAACCCTGAAGCACTGTCAAGTAAATTATTTCAGGATATCCATTTTATGTGGACAGCAAACACCGCATGGTCCAAAAGATCATTTGTGTCACATAGTGTCACAAATGTCTTTTAACTAAATGATGGGATATTTGTTTGATGTTCTCTGGTATATAAAAAATAAACAAATAAGGGAGGGAAGGAAATGAAACACCAAAAAAACCTAAACAACTTCCTTTTCTAATTATAAGGATAAAATCCTGTAATGGATTTCATCACAAGCATAAAAACAAACAATTACATAGATTTTGTAAATTTGCTGTCTGACAGTCTAATTTTTAACAAACTGTCAAGAATCAGGCATCTAGGGTACTGCCTTCATCAGGAAATAAATCAGGAAGGAAAAAACTCATTAAATTAAGGTCTGCCATGGAGGCATTGCTAGAGAGGCAACAACCTGCTGGAGTCCTCCCACCAAGATCCCAAATGTTATGTGAAAATCTTGCTAGTCTCGAAGTGACCAACCTTGCATTCTGATTACGTGCCATCCAATTTCTAAGACCCTAGACCTCAATATAATGCAATTCTTGTGGCATTCCAACCCTCCAACATACCAATGTCTCCCAGTTCTATGCCCTCAACAGGTTTTCAAAACTACAATTTCATTTTGTGTGTGTGTGTGTGCAGCCAGGTCAATAATGAAAATATTTAATAAAATCTATCCTAGTATAACCTTCAGAGTAATCACCTACTAGACTTCTCATTACTTTTTTTAATGCCCTTTGCCAAATCTGAGAGCCTGATTTTTATCAGTTGTCAGTAGAGCCTTATACTTCTTGTTCACTAAAAAGAGACAAATTTCCTGCTGATCAATATTTTCCCCCATTTTTTAGGCTGTCTGTTCACACCTATCCTTCTTTTTAAGGTGGTTACTCATCCTCTGAGGTCTGTGGCACTTTCCTTCTAAGGTTTTTAATCTCATGAGCCAGATGCTTAGGCTGTGCTCTGCAGGCCCTTGTTAACCTTCAAAGAGAACACACACTTCTTCGCATGAAGATGTACTTTCCACAGCAGTCATTGGCAAGAAGCCAACAAAAAATCTAGAAAAGCTCTTATAGCTGTTACAGCTCAAAAATCATTTTAAGAATATTGTTAATCTTGGGAAAATATGGCATCCTCTTCTTTCAAAAAGAAAAAGAAATAAGAGCTCTTTGCATAGTAAAACCATCTCACACACAAAGAAAAAAGAAAGTATCCCCCCAAATCAAAAGATCCAATTCTTCATGGAGCTATTCAAATTTTAAAATAACAAAAATGCAGATTTGTACTTGGCTTCTGGTTCAATTTAAATCTGAAACTGCTTTGTTTTGGGAGAGTTGTTTGATCCACAAAAGGTCCAATCACACAAACCAAACTGTCAATGAAGGATGAACCGGCTGCACAGTGCCAGACATTCAATGAATGATGCAGGTGGCTGCATAATGCCAATATATGATATCTAATGTTGTGTTAGCTCTAGCGGATTCCACCTGCTTCCCCTACAAGAATATGTGGTATTTTTAAGTGCTATCTTAAACCAGTTGAGTAATTGGATTATAAAAAAAAATCATTACACCGAACTTAGACAGATACCAATTGAAAGTCAGAGGCTGTAATAAGGTTAGGTTTCAGTCACTACCAGAAATTATATCTCTGGCATTGCACTAGTCCTAAAACAGAACACTGCCTTGCCGCAAGTCTTATAATCCTGACTACCAGGAGGGAATACAAAGAGCTTGTTTTGATTCTTGGCTCTACCATTGGCTTACAAGATGTCCACAGCCAAATCCCTTTCCACAACTCAATTTTTCACTGGGATAAAGAAATACTCTCTTAGAATGAAAACTGATGAAAACGGATATGTAAGTCTTGTATCATTAGTGTATCCACCGCAAGATGTTCCTTTCTGTGTTTATACCCATCTCTTCTACAGATCTCCTGCTTTCACAATAGACCTGAGTGCTAGAAGGAGGTAACTGACTTTTTCCATATATCCTGTATAGACTGGCCTATACCACAACTGATAAATATTAAAAAGACCCAGAGTGACTTGAAATATGCCTACAAAAAGCTTAAGTCAAGCAGTATGTGCCCTGACCTAAGTGATTGTCCCAAATTTACAAGGAAAAGACAGGGCCTGCAGTAAGGTTTACTCTCCACCATAGTTTTTCATTGTATGTAATTGTCATTATATTCCCCGCGTGCAAACTAACTGTCTACGTACTCTTCACCCCACAACACAGTAAGGGCTGAAAAAGACTCTGCCATGCTCAGAATCCAGTTTTAACCTCAAGCCTGAAGGTGCCAATCAGCTGGCCTGCCTCTGGCTGCTGCAGGATCTTACCTGCTGCTTTTATTCCGTTTCTGCTTGGCCATAAACCCCTGAACCCTCTGCTGACTCTAGAGGTTACTTCCTTTGCCAGTGCATCAGGGTTTTGTCTTGACTGCTTGCTGAACCAAACACAATGTGATCTTACACTAGTTATCCTACCTACTCAGGTCTCTTAAAAAAGATTTTTAAAAAGGTAAATAGGCAGCATGTTCTTTGCAATATTTATGATAATGATGATGATGATGATTATTAGTAGTAGTACTAGTAATAGTGGTAATGTAGAATGAAGACTTGAAGTGGTTGTTTTTAAACAACTGCGTTCTACCAACTCACAAGTCTATAGGAAAAAGTACCCAGAACTACAAGCTACAGCAGGTTTTTCCAGCTTATACTTAAACTTAGGAAGATTAAAGCACCCAAGAACACTGTGCTTTTGTTAAAACAGAATGAAGTAACTACAGAGACCAGGAAACAAACAAACAAATAAATAAAATGCACATGTGTAATAAACTCAAGCATTCCAAAATTACTCCACATCCTTATTAAACTGCAGCAGACTCTGTTTGGGCTTAAAGCAATCAAAATAAAGTTGTGATCCAGATAGAATAAAGGATATCAGAAAAGATTTTAGTAATAACCACCATAGCTAAATTATTTCCCCTGCCCAAATATCAAAGGAAAATAGCTGTCAAAAGTGTAAATTAAATCACTTCTAAATTGAACAGAAAATTATTTCCTATTTTCTACAGGTTATGATTTGGAGTGATCTTAAACCTCTGGAAAAGAATTTTCCAATTTTCAAAAATTCTGAAGCCCAATTACAAGTAATTATAGCTTTTCATTTTCAACATGATGAAATAATTTGATTCTTTTTACAAGAGGTCTGGTTTAGCTCAAAATAGACAAGTGCTTCTGCAATGAGTTAGTACACAAAGACAATAAAGATCATTCTCAAAAGAAAATCAGGGATACATGTTGGCTATAAATCATAAATGGAGCATTCAGGCAAAAATAGTTTGTGTGTTCTACAAATGCCAGTTATTTCCATTGCACATGAGTGAGATAAAGTAAACAGACCACTGACAGTTTTGGTTTTCAAATACAAAATGGGTAAGATTTGAAAGAAGAAAAAGAAAATGTATGGCATAATCTCTACTGTTGGATCTAGTCTTAAAGTATAACTTGGAGGAACAGAGTACATGAATACAAGTTTTTCTATATTCCGAATCCAGAAGAAAAGCAAACTGAGACCATACAGCATTAAATTAAAACTAAATATTATTTTAAGTGTCTTGTTCCCAGGTCCACTTTCTTCCTCTCCATCCAAGAATTACCTTTTTTTTCTTATTCTCTGCTATACTACTATTCACTAAATTAGGAATTCCATTTCAGTAAAGCTCCTAAAACCTTTCAAACACAAAATCTAAAGCTCAACCAACTCCAAGTCAGTGCAGCACAGTTCATTTCCATGAAGTTCAATACGCTTTGCAAAGGGCCTGTTGCAAGTGAAAATATTCCTAAAATAACTGACACATTTGAATAGAATTATACAACTCTAACATGCAGCTGAAGCTCAACTTTACAAGACCACCTTGTATATACCAAGTGCTGTAGTAAACCTCTATAGATTAAGGACAGAAGTTTGCATCATTCCTCTAAATTATAACCAAACTTGATATAACACCGACATCCCGCGGCAAAAGGAAAAGTTTAAATGCTCTGGAGGGATTATCATCTGAATGTATTTATCAAAGAGAAGCAAACCCCACCTTTCTAAGCAGAGAAATATCATCTAATCTGCAGGCAGAAAAATCTGAACACAACAGTTCTTACACTCTAATGCAAGACTGGGAAAGCAAGCTTGCCAGCAAGGCTGATTTCCAGCATTCCTGCCTTACCCTGGTTTGTTTGAAGGTTACCTATTTACAGTGTTACCCTTCAAAAACATGGAATGTTACAAACTGCGCAAAATAAGTTTGTCTGAACATAAACAGAGACTAATACAAGAAATACTAACAGTGATCACATTAAAAAAAAAAGCCTATGCTATTTTTGTAATATTAGAAGTGTCAATAGTATTATTAGGTTTAATTCTTTTGCATAAGAAATAAAATATTCTTTTTCTTGCCTTGTGCGACAAATTGGTTTACAATGTGTATATAGTGTGCTGCAAAGTGACTAATATAAAATTAAAAACTATTTCTGCCGTATATCAAAGCATCTGGTTACTATTAAGTTTTCACAAAGAAAATTAGTAGATTGAGCACTGACATATTCAACACACCCACGTTTCTCTTGTGGTCAGTCTTCTGGCAGTGAAGCAAATCTTCAAAGACTTTTAAGAAAGTGTCAGCCAAAGGAAGAGAAAAAACAACCAAACACAAAACAACTGGCTAACCTCTAATAATAAGGAGATTTTTTTAATATATATACAGACAGGAAAAAAATGCACGAATTTGAAGTTACAGACTTTCATTAAAGGTTTTTAATGCTATCTCAGCTGTTGGGGCTGGTGTGTGGACACAGCAATTTAACTAATAGCAGATACAGGGAAAGATAAAGCAGAAAAAGCCAGGCACACTAACATCAGAAAACTGCAATCTACAGCCCTCCTACACCCTCAGGTAAATACGTTGCTGAAAGCTAGGCAGGATTTAGTCATATTATGGGATATTATATAACTCCATAGTGTGTTTTATTTGTATGTACATCTTTTAATGTCATCCTCCAAAACAGCAGACAGCAAAGCTCATTCTATATTTGCACAGGCCAGGTATGGGGGATTTTTCCTCCTGTGTTTCTCACCCATTTCGGAAGACCAGATAGGACACTACATTGTAGGGGCTACACATCCTTGTCTGTCTCGGAAGGTTAAAACAGCAGGACATTTGGCTGAAAGTTAAAGTAGTTTTGAGACTGCACTAGCAAATACTGCCTGCAGACTATGCTGGGTTTCAGTTGGGGCTTTTTTTTTGTTTGTGTAACACTCAGCAACACAGTAAAAAATTTAAGCAAAAGGTATTTTTTTTTCATTTTTTCCCTTTCTTATTTCTACTACCAGAAAGTATTTATCTTTATTAACATTTGCTTCTTTCATCAGCTGATGCAATTAAAACCTGAAGTAGATTTTGAACTGTGTACGATTTTCTCCAGCATCTAACAGTCTAAAGTATGTTCGAACACCCCTGGGTCACCTCATCTAGCAAGAACCAGTCAATGTGAATTGAAAGTGCAAGTAACAAAACAGGAGGCTTTTAGCCTACATTCAAAACTAAAATTATTCTTAATTAATTATAAGCAAATCAAGAGAAATTATTAATATAAGGAGATGCTGTTTAAAAACATGATGTTTTTAAATATGCTGAGTACTTCTGCATGCAAGGCCCTCCATTCACTACATGACCCTTGGGAGAGGCAATGGATCAGAGGATGGCTGAGAGGTGCAAAGGTGAGAGTAACTGGAGTGGGTTTTGAGCCACAGCAAATCACATGGCAAGGTTAAGTATCCCTCCAAAGTGCCTCAAAGGCTCCCTTTTACCTTCCCAAAACTAAAAGGTAATCATTACAAACCTTCAGTCCACGTAAGTTCAGATCACAAACTAAATACCACTGCCACTCTGCTGGAGAACATACAGTCATGGAAATTCATCTTGCCAGTTCCATTCTTTTATCGCCATTAAGCAATATTTAGAAAACAAACAAATAAGGGTAATTATAGACTATCACTATCAAGATATCTTTTTCATAGAAAAAATATGACTGCCTCCAATTTGATTTGCTCCATCACACAGGCACACTGTTAGCTCAGAATTTTATAAATTCACTATCTTCCCTCCCACAATTTTGGACACAGCAACTCAGTAGAAATCAAATCCAACCTTGTCAAATAACACATCAAGACACAAAAGGCATCTAGGGCCCAACAGGTCACTGTTATATCTCCAGAGAGGATGAAAAGATATTTGCAATTAGTAAGCAAGAAGTACAGGCATTCTTTAAAGGCACTTCTACAGCCATCCATGCACTGGGCAGGGATGTGAGAGAAGAAAACTTAAATGTGCTTTGACTTTACAATTATCTTTGCCTTCTACTGACCTAGTTTAAGAAGTGGTTTTACATAGTTTTATCTTCACTGAGAGGCAGACATAAATAAATTATCCATCTCAATTTTGTTGGCATTTTGTTGACTTTATGTATGAGATGATGAGATTTGCAATGATACACTCACTGTTCTCCAGCATCTTGGGACGAGTGTTCTTCCAACTGTCTGAATGTCACATGGAGCACATGGAGGGACCTACTCTGTGCAAATGTGTATCTGTATCTTCTAGGGAGGTTGTTCTGAGTTGTCATTATATAAATAGTACTGTAATCTAGATGTTCTTTGTTCAAAGTGTAGTCTCTTCAAGTGACTAGTACTTGTGACTAGCAGCAGCAGGAAAGTCAATTTGAAAAAAATATCCTGAAATCAATCCCAATAATGCAGAAGAAATAACCCCAAGAGACAACTACCAAATCATATAAAAAGTTTGGGAGATCTGTGACAACACACTTATTCTTTACAATCAAATTAGGCCTGTCTAACCTGGCATCATATTTTAGAAAAAAAACCCAGAAAAAAAGTAAGACTTTTGAGACAAATTAACTAGCATTTATCTGACCATGCTTTCAGTGAGATGTATATGCCCAGAATCAAACACAGTGCATTCACTTAGGTTGTGACATGGCATATCCACTGCACTCTGATATCCACATTCAGAAGTCATCCATTAACTTGTTACTGGCTTTTTTTCACAGAGATCTATGAAAGTACAGCACTCCACCTGAGTGGAGCAACTTGTAGCAGTGAACATTATTCTGGATATAAAATTTAATCTGCTACTGCCCAAAATCTTAGAAGCAAATTCTCCCAAATGTAAAAGATCAATGACATTGGAATCTCAAGGCTCATTACAAAGGCTTTGTAATTAGCCTGCAAAAACCTCTCAGAAACTCTAAGTTGAATATTGTGCAGTTGAGTTTCTCTTCTGTAAGGCAAATCCCTGAAACGAACAAATTAGTCACAAGGCCCTTAAGGCAGAAAAGTAAGGAAAGCTTCTGTTCTCTCTAACTCTTAACACGAGGGACTTCCAATGAAATTTAAACATTATAAATAGGCAATACTCTATCATACAATTCATAATTAGACAGTGGAACTAACTGCTACAAAATATCATTAAGGCTGAGGACTTAGCAAGGCTGGAAAAAGGATTAGACATTTATATGGTGTAACAAAAATATCCAGGCTTCTAATAATTTTCCAAGATCTATAAAATATCATATTTCAGAGTTTAACCCAAGCTCTAACCAAAGAATATGTGGTTTAGAAACATCATAGAATCACAGAATGGCTTGGGGTAGGAAAGGACCTTAAAGTTCAGCTCATTCCACCCCCCTGCCATGGGTAGGGATACCTTCTGCTAGACCAGGTTGCTCAGTCCCATCCAACCTGACTTGGATAGTTGCAGGGATGGGACATCCACAATCTCTCTGGGTTCCAGTGCCTCATCAGCCCCTGAGTAAAGAATTTCTTCCTAACCTCTGATCTAAACCTGCCCTCTTTCAGCTTAAAATCAAGCTTCTTGCATCTTCATCTGAAACATCCACCATTGATCACTAGGTACTGGAATAGGATGAGTTAAGAAATACAGTATGTTGTGGCAATTCCTTTGCAGTTTTAAACAAAATAAGCACGTTGATCTGTAGTCTTCAGCTCAAAGTGGCTAGTGATCATGGTGTGTGCAGACATAAGAATCTGGGAGCCAAGGGCCATGGGAAGCCAAAGCTATTCAAACTGGACAGCAATTACAAGTTTAGGTATCAACACTACATTGTTCAACAGAATGGAAAAACAGGAGAAAAAAATTAAAGCATTCCTTTGGCTGTTGTGTTATAAGCCTCTTTAAAAAAATAAAGAAACCCCAACCCATTCATAGTCAAATGTGAAAGGGTAAAATACAATTGACCTCAGAACTGAGAAGACTATTGAAAAGTTTTTTCTGACACCACTTCTTTGTTCTTTCCTCCTCTGTAGGCAGCCCTGTCATATCTGTTCCTCTTTCCACAAAATAAACTCTCCTTGCTTCTCCCTGTCTCAGAGGATGTTCTAACTCTCTAAATCATGTGGCCTTCTTTGTGTTTTCCACATCCCTTAGCAGCTTCACAAGAGCCAGACTATGAAGGGCCCAAGACTGACACATCGCAGAACAGCCAGGTAGCAGTGGTTGCTAGTGGTTCTCAAAGAGAGAATCTCATTGTAGTCCAGACAACCTAAAGCATCAGTCCACTTTTAAAAACACCAGGTCAAAAAGTTTGAAAATAAGATGTGAAATTAAAAATACATCATTCCAAATCCATAAACGCTAATCTCTGTGTGTTAATAAGCCTATCTGTAAAATATGAGATAACGGTCTAACAAATGAAAAAAACACCACATTGATAGTTCCTATAAAACACAGGTCAAAAGAATGACTTTGCATGTAAATATTTGAACTACATACTGTAAGTAACATTTCAGCCTCTGCATGCAATTATTAAATATTAAGTAAATAGCTATGGATCATACGTACAAAGGTGAATGCAAAATGCAGCAATATTTAAATTAAGATCAAAACAAGAAACAGCCTTTTGGTGTTCTGGTTTTTCTCTTCAGAGTGTGGTGGATAATAAATATCCAAGAGCTTTCCAAGGCCTCAGAACAGATTGGATGAGTTTCTTTATGTTTCCTTTTGTAATCCTGTCACAGAAGCAACGTATCAAAAGATACAACCTGCAATTTGGCGGCAAAGAGAAACACCGCACCTCCCTCCAGTCCTTGAAGACCTTTTTTTTCCACCCCAAAAAAAAGCAGAAAGGCAGATCTGACGACTTGCACTGGAGTGCTCAAATCAAGAATTTTATTACCCAATTCACTCTCCTCTATGCTGAGAGCTCAGACTAATCCAGCAGGTCAGATACAGCAAGTCACAAACCATGGCATTTTCTCAAAATATTTTATTTTGAGAAAAAAAAACAAGACAAAAACCAAAACTAAAACCCAAAACTAAGTGACCAACTCAGATGAGCCACTGAAGACACTATTTAAAAAGAAAAAGCTTTTTTGTATTTTTGAGTAGCTGAAGGTACTTGGTTTTGATTTTCTTGAAAAGGCAGAAAGTCAAAAGTCCTTGAATGAACTGTTACAGTGTAAGTAACATTCAGAACATTCTTATTTGCCCCTTTTTTTCTCTACAAGTGATTAATTGTATGAAATAATGCCAATAAATTTAAAAACTATAATGCAGTCTAAGAATAGGCCCCTGTATAAATTGAACGCAATAGTCACATATTTTGTGGGTAGATTAAGGATAAAACTGCTAGTTCCATGCTGTGCCAGATGAAAAGGAACTGTTTGAGTACTTTAGAGCATGCATATTTAGTAGGCCATCCAAATTATTTATAAAACTTTAGGGAAAAAAATTACTAGTTAAGGAAAATAGTACCATTCAGTGAATAAGGAACAAGAACAAGAAATTCAGGCTCCATTCTCAGCTTCCCAGAGACTGAGCAAATCACTTCTTCCTGTACAGTTTCCATATCTACAAAACTAAGGTAAAATTTACTACTTTGGTAAAATGCTACATAAACTGTACATGAAACATCTTGACAAAGGAACCGAAAGTTCTGGACATAGGAACTGAGCATAGGAACTACACAGATTTGCTGAAATTGTGCAAAAATTCAAAATCCCAACAGTATGCAGAGTACCATGGTAAATTTATCACATTCTCTACATGTCAGCAACACACATATATTCAGCTCCATCTCATCACATTTAGGAAAACCCCAAGGAAATAAGGAGGGGAGCTGAATAAGTATGCAGAGCCACAAAAGGCTGCCCTGCAGTCAGACAGCTACAGTTAACACAAAGCAAACCAAGTCTTTACTGTCTTCAGCCATGCCTTCGACAGCCAGAGACACCCCAGTCATTGGAGAATGAAGCAGTGAGATGAAAGAGCTAAGTACTGAAGAAAAAGGCTGTAAAGTCTACAAAACAAAATGGGCATTTACTTTAGCATCAGAACATAAATAAGTAGTAATGTTTCAATAAATGATGTAGGTGTAGGGAGCCTCAGCAAGCAGCTCAGCAGTTCCATGTAATACCAGTACTGAGGTCTTCAGAGAGACTTGTCTACATGTTCTTACAGCACTGTGAAATGCAATTCACAATCCCTTTTGACAGCCTCAATTTAGACATACCCACCTTTACAGTAGGGACTGTACGCTACAAATAACTGTCACAACTTATTGAAGAGACCTCCTAAGAGAAACACAAAAGATATGCAAAAGAAATGAAGAACAAAGGTTTGCCCTAAAAATGAAACTCATTACTAACTTTTCTAAAAGTGAGACTATCTTTCAATGGACCTCAGTGGAAAGTCTCATTAACTCAAGAACTTGACACTCAGTAATATTTCTATTGTTATTAATAATGAAAAAACACATTCAAAAAATACTACACAGCCACAGTCCTGTAGCAACCCATTAACCAAGTATTAAACTACATGGTTGAAACCATGAATTTACATTTCAAGAAAGAACAAATATAAACTCATACATATTATCAGATTTTTAAATGAAAGCAGGGATATTCCTGCTGTTACCCATTAATCCAGAATTTATTCCCCAGCTCTTTCAGTTGTCCAGAAAAGGGCACTGCCCCTTCTCTCCATATCTAAGGCACCTTGCCTATCTAAGGCAACTGGCAATGGAGCTACAGACCTTTACACTGCTAAGTGTAGAAGCACAGAAGAGAGACAGCACTCTTGTTTACAAGAACAGCCCTTACCAATTCTTACTATTTTCTCTCTTTAAGCAATTGTCCATGGGCCTCTTTATCTGCTTCAATCTGCCTAGAATATCTTTCTCCTCCGACAAGCTGACACCTGGTCTAAATTCACATGGCAAGATGCACCAGTTGTTCAGTTCTCATTCTGAAAATAACAGTTGGACTTTTCCCAGTCAGTCTAGGAAGGAGAAACATATGAGATTTTTTTTTCCAAGTATTATCAAGAAGTCTAGATAACATATAGAAGAAGAATCAGAAGAATACTATATAGTGAGTAAAATTACATTAGGAGAACCAAAGAGAATAGAAACAGGAATAGATTGGTCCTCCCAATTTCTAGAGGACAGATGATGAATGCAATTCCAGCCTTGCCACTCTTGGTACTAGCAGACATGGCTAGAACACAAGGACAAGGGAATCAGATAGATAGGTAAGTAGGAAATATCTCTGCAGTTCAGTGCACTGGGCAAGCTGCAGTCCTGTTTTCCAGGACACACCTGTGCATCTCCCAGAAAAGTTCAGCTCTGACTTCTCCACACCCCACATTCAGTGGTTGCAGACAGTCCTCTTTTCTTCAAGCTGAATGAAGAAAGCTCCCTTAGCTTCTCCTTTCACATCACTCAGAAAACCTGAGGCTTGCTTGGGACTGGTTTGGTGGCACTCTGCCAGACTCACTACGGTCTATTAAAGTCTTCCTTGCACTGTGGACTTCCATACTAGACACAATATTCCAAATGTGATCTCAAATGGCAGCTAGAGGGTAAGAATCACTTTCCACAACCTGATGGCTATGCTCTTGCCAACACAGCCCAGCATGCAAATAGCCTTCTTTGTTGCAAGGGCACACTGCAATCTTCAACCTGTCTGCAACCAGAAGTACAGGGCCTTTTTCTCCAAAGCTGATTTCTAGCAAGTCAGAGTTCATACGGTCCTTCTGTGTGAGTTTATTTCATCCTAATCATGGGACTCTACCTTGCTTTGAAGTTCATGAGATTCCTGTCAGCTCACTTCTCCATTCTGAGTAGGTCCCACTCGAAGGCAGCCCTTGAGTGCACTGACTGCCTCCACAAAGTTGCTCTCATCCATGGACTTGCTAAGAATGCAGCAAATCCACCTGCTAGATTAACAATGAAACAGAGAAATCTAAAAGGCATGATAATCTAGAATGGCCATCTCCACACTACTGCAGAGGAAGGAACACAAAATGGCAATTTTTATGATAATATGAGTCTATCAGTCCCAAGTATTTCCTGCATCCCCATAAAAGAGCCTACACTCTATATACCAAACCTGACAGAAGGACTGACTTTACATGGATATGCTCATGGAAGTGAAGTCAGTGGTGGTTTAAGATAATATGATAGATTGTAAACAACTGCAGTCCGGGAGTTGGCATAAGTTTGCTTCCACCAATTTACTGATCAGGGTTGCAAACCTCTTGAAATTGCCAGAGCTTATTTGCCAAGAAAAAAATCACCAACAAGCTGTTCCTGCAAGAAGCATCTTTCAAAGTGAATATCCATCTGACAAAATGCATTGCTGTTAATGTTCAGGAGAGTTTGTTACAATTTCTTGCAGATCTTAACCATCTTTGACTGTCTTTGACTTTTGATTTACCTCAATAAGAGAATAAAAAGGTATTTTTGCCCTTAATAGGAACTGAACTGAATCTGAATCCTGAATTTCTCTTTTAGAGTATGATATGGCCTTAAGAAAAAGTGGAAAGATTTAAGGATGTTATGCCTCCGAGAACTCTATGTTCATACTGAGACAAGAAACATCAGTGAGCTACACAAAATAGATTTTAATGCCAAATCAATCTCACCAATAGAGATGCAAAGAGAGTTGTATGACCAATGCATTTTCTTTGGAATTATTCCAACAAAGGAAAGTGAAAAAGCCAATTTCTACCCACAAGATTTTTCCAGCATCTCCTACAAAATATTTCTCTACATAGAAACAAAACCAGACTATGGCACTACGACAGGTGACAGCCATCTGGAATTGCAGAGGGTGGCCTTTTTCAACAGGCCAAAGATGAGCTATCAAGCCTAGTAGCTAGAGACTGACTGAAGAAAAATGTCCCAGTTTCTAATCAATACTGTTTGCAAATTCTGTGTTTGATTGACAAGGAGAAAGGGAAGGCAAGGTAGGACAGCCCACAGTCTCAGGTTCCTCAGGGAGGGGTACAACAGCATAGTTACACATCTGTAATCAGTCACTGCAGGGAGACAGGAAGGGTGAAGGCCATGGTATCCTGCTTGCCTGCCTTCCAGCGCACAATTCGTGTCTCACTTTGAAGGCTGATTTGTCTGGGATCCCCACAGTCAATGGCAAGAACAGGTTTCTCTGTCCATGACTAAGAGCAGCTCTTGCTCTCTCCTACCTTTGGAAGGGATCCACATCTCTCCCCTGATTTCCTGTTATACCTGTGGTGCCTAACTGAAATACTTTAAGCATAACAGCCACAAATAATTTTCTCTTTGCTGCTTTTGCAGGAAACTCTATATTGGGCACCTGGGTGGGGAGGAGAAGGCAATAGGACAAAGAGATTACAGCAATACCATCAAGAAACAAAAGGATCACCAAATACCAGATACATGATTAAAAACCAAAACCCTGAATGGACCTGGAAGCGAGTCACCAGTCCTTGCAAGTGAGAGCGGTAGTGAGTCACCTAAAGGCTTATATTCCTTCTGCCCACATTCTACATGCAACTCCCTTTCCTAATTTCTGGCTAAATATCTTCTGCTGCCTGTAATGAGTACAGCTTCTGTTCCTATAAAGCACAAACACTTCTCAGACTAGGCTATCAGCAACCCGTAACAGGCAGATATCTCAGCGTCTGGAAGACTGTGGTTTTAAAGATCTGACAAGGAATAATATCTGAACTTAGGTGGTAATTAAACTGTCTGAGCAATGCTAAGAACAGATACATTATCTTTTAATATCAGAAATGAAGCACTATTAGAGAACACAAAAGCACCTCTCCACACAGGAAACATACAAAATGGATCCTTCTCTTGCTGCTGGGAGCTCCACAGATATTCATATGTTTGATCACATATTTGACATCACACTATTGCTCCTACTGACTACTGCCAGCTTTCCTGGGCAATCATGCTTATATAAATTCAAATCTCTCATGCAATTTAAATGACTTTCAGAAAAAAATACTGCTATTGGCCATTTATTATATAATGATTCACGGTAATATTTTTTGAATGCTACATTGAGTGTCTAGTCCGGGGAGATGGCAGGAAAGAAAAAACAAGAGACTTAAAACTGAACTAAGCCAACCACTGTGCTAATATGGGACGGGATGTGGCGGTGTGAGGGGGGAAGACATGGGGGAAAGCAGAGGAAAGAGAAGTTCAAAACAAGTCCCAAGAAATCTACCAAATTAAAAAGTCACATTTTATGTTCTGTGGCTTAAGAGATTACAGGGTTACAGGCTATAACAAAAATCAAAATCATCTGTAGAACCATAATTTTCTGTCACATGCAATATTTTCATGATTAGTGAACACAAAGCTTTTAAGAGAGAAATTTAGAAAGGTGTACAAGAAATACAAATATATTTGAGAGGAATAGAGACCAAAGAATTTAACTCTTTGAAATACCCAGTAATGTCATAAATGTAGACGGAAGCTGTAAATGCTAGCTCTGCAACTGATGCTCAAAACATTTCAGTATCTGGTATTACACTATTTGTATAATGTCATGCTGCCAATTTAATTCTCAGCTGTATCTGAATCAGAGATCACACCTCCCTATCTGCTGAGGCAAGGAGCTTAGGAGTTAATTTGTGGTACTTTTCCAGATCTCCCCTAAATCTATTTAAATCAGGCTTTCTGAAAATCATCATTTCCCATATTCTTCCCTGACTTCATTGTACAGCACAAAGAACACACTATCATGGAAAACATACAAAATGGATACTTTTCTTCCTGTTGGGAGCCCAGGATACAGGCATACTTTTGGTTGTGCATTCAGCATGTCACAGCCACTTCTACTGATGAACTCAATACTTCTATACACTCCACAGCTATTGTTTTTTCTTTAGATCACTTACCAACAAACTAATTGCACATATTGGAAACATCTTCACTCCACCAAAATAAATTCTTATTCATTTAAAAATAGACTAACAGAAAGTATCTGAGTATCCTGACACATTAACTATGGCCAGAGAAAAATGCCTTTGTCTAGAGAACTGCCCACAGAAGATCACCTTCTGCTGCCCACTTTTCTAACTGAATAATTAGCTCGAAAGTGGTAGACAACCATGGTTATGTCCAAACCCTAATGATGATGCCTGTTTTGTTTCCTACAGCATCTTCTGTTTCCTCTATAAAAGAAATCCAGACCCAAAACATCTGTAAGAACTGTAAGAAGCAGAGTATTAAATAGCACTTGGGCAGTAGACAAACTAGAAAGCACACCCAGTACTCTTTGGGTGAAATTACAACCACTTCCAGGATGGCTAGCAGGTTAGATGGTCACAGCATTTCCTTCAGCTTTGAGTCTATGAATTTGTGCCTATTCCTGCCTATTTCTAGAAACATACTGTGATCTTAAGTTACAAGTATCACACACTATTTTCCCCCACCCACCCACTACACAGCAATCTAGGAGCAAATGAGACTGCCACCAGAGGGATTCCTACATCATTTACTGCAAAAAGTGGAAGCATTCATTCAAGTTAAAAAAGAAATTAAAAAAATGTTGCTGATAGTTCACAGCCCTGCCCCTACCTCTCAGGGGCCATCTTCCACCCAACACTTTTTCTTTCATCTTGAATTATAGCCAAAACCAAAATCCTGATCTTTCTTTTGAAGTTCTACCTTCTGTTTTAGCACCAGGCTCTGCTACTTATACATTTCATTACCCACAGTTGAGTTCCTTCACTGGGAATTGGTTCTTACTCCTTTTGCTTTTTTCCCTACAGCAGCAGCTAAGAGCTACATATTCTAACTCTCAAAAACAGCACACATGTATATATGATACTATAGGAAATAGGTGATTATATCATTCATTTTTTGAAGTTGGTATCTTTCATGTCAGCCTGCTACCTTCAGTGGGGCTAAGAATCATGTTTTTATATATGTTGCATCAGTTAATAGGAAAACAATAAGATGTTTGGCTACTGTCATAATGCATCTATTTTATATACGATTGAAACCAGAATTAGTGAGAGCTATAAGAACTGGTATTATTATTTTGAAATGTCATAGTAACTTTCCAGATGCCACCTGTTATCAGATCCTGTTTAGCGGGATTTAATATTGTAAGCATCTCCCAGGGAAAGAACAAGGGTCACTGACTGATGCCTGTTTCATCAAGGGTGTTAAAAGCCTACCTGGTACCTTCAAGAAATGGTATCTTCTTCTTTTGCTATAGGAAGTCAATACACACTCTAATAAATGGAGGTAAACTAACAGCCAAAACTTGAGCAGGAAGCATAGTTAGCTCAATACAAGTCACCACTGACAAGCAGAAAACATGCAGAAACCCAGGTTTAACAGAAAACCGTCTGAGCCTCATGGAATAACAACCTACGTTTTTTCCTACTAAGTTAAATCCTGGTTTTTGAGTATTGATCCCTGATATGATCAAGCAAACAGAAAAAAACCTCTGGAGCAAGTGGAAACACATGAAACTCTTAACAAAATGTTCAAAAATAAACCTTTATGTATGACCACAAAGAGTCTGTTACCTTTAAACACAGGGAACATCTGTCTTTCTTCCACAAACAACACAAGGATGTAGACATTACAGAAATACAGTTGCATTTCACCTGGCAGTTTGATGCAGCGTACTTGCACATGACAACACATTGATTTTACTTCTACCTCCATGCAGACATCTACGTAAAGAAATCCATTAGGCAGACAGTTCTCATCTCTATTGACTGACAGAGTGACAATCGAATACTTTTCACCTTCCAAACTGACTGACAGCTAGACACTTAAACAAGCCTTCAAGTTGCAATAATAGTATGAAACACTTTCAATTACCTGAATCAAACAAATCCATGATCCCACTAGTTGAATGTATTTTTCTGTCTGCTGCTATGCCTGGCTTGGTTTACACTGTTGTTTGGGCAATTCAGACCCCTAACAAGAATGCTGCAAACAAACAGCAGCCCAGGGTTTCTAAACAATGAGTTACAGCTCAAGTAGTTTTCCTATACACATCTTTGTGACAAAAAAGAAAAATAAATGCAGCCAGCCTTTTGAATCACTTCCTTTCTAGCTTAGCAATGAAGCAAATCTCTTCAACTTAAAAAAAAAAGCATGGGAAATAGCTACATCATTAGATAAGTGTCTTTCTAATACTAGTAATTCTTAAATACCAGCCCACCTTTAAAAAGTGAACATTTGTTGGGGTTTTTTTTCATAAGTAAAATGCAAACAAACAGTATTTTAACTTAGGGGCTAAATATGTGAATAGTTTAGCCAGTTTCTAATTCAAATTACAGGTATTTTCAAATTTCAAAACAGGTATGTTCAAATTTCAATGAATTAAATTCTCTCCAATTAAAATTGGAATTTATTTGGGGCATAATAATGAACAACTGAATTTGACAGGGAAACAACAAATTGGTAAATTCATTTTTTCAGATACAACAGCTCATAAGCAATCAAAACCATATACATTTGCATTTTACAATTTCTAGAATGAATAACTAAGGTTGAAAGTATCTAATGTTCTGTAGACATCAATATGTGTTGCTGCAAGACATTCAGCATGATCAGACTGAAATATCTAAATGAACATGCTTATGAGTTAAACATATACACTGCATAACAGGCAAACAAGTAGGATCAGGGTGCGCTCTAATGTACTGTAATTGGGTTGACAGAAATAAAAGGAAAAGTCAGAGTCCATCAAGAACTGTTCAGTAAAAAACACACAAAAAGCAAAAGATTGTCTTTACAATTGAACAGTTGCATCAAAAATGGTCAAAGCATTTTAAAAGACATAGTTTTATGTTCTGAGAAAACAAGAACTGAAAATAAACCACGTTTTCATATATTTCCCTTACAAAAACTGGCTTTTAAGCCATGTTATGTCTAAGGAGGTTGAGTGCAGCTACTAACTTTTCCCCTCCCTCTCTATGCACTGCTTGTTTTGTTTGGAATCCTGGCAGGTAACAGACAATCTTTACAAAAACCCAGTGCTGTTTTGCAAGTGCCATCACAGTTTAAACTTATACAGCCATAACAACTGAAAATACTTACTTTTTTTTTTTTTGCAAACAATGACCAGACCTTAAAATAAATAAAAAATATAAAAGCAAAAACACCAACCCCCAAACAAGCAAACAAAAGAACCCCAACCAACCCCCCAAGCCCCCACCCTCCAAATTCAGCAAATAAGTTTATGCTACATCTACAGTATTTGGAATCACATTTGGCATTCTGTTGCTATTATGAAAATAATATTTTAAAAGATTTTGAAAATAATGTCACAACACCAGTTTTACAGTATTAATAATTTAAAGGATATATAAGAACATTTTATCACTTTGTCTCTTAGAAAGAAATTAAGTAATTAGCAAGAAAGCAATTCCTTGAAAATTATAATACTCTTTTAAGGTTACTGTGCTTAGCGTTTCTTCTTTTTTCTTTTAATCAGTCAATACTATTTGAAGGCATCAATATAGAATTTACTGTGCACGCAACATAAAATGACTCTTTCAGAAGAGACTTGCTGTTGCACACTATACAGCAAATTGATTTTCTGAAAAGGAATGCAGCCTATACTTAACCTAACAGTGTAACCTTGTTGTACTACATGAAAAGGGATCATGCATATTGATTTCTTTATTACAATTCCTCTTGTGATCAGTAAACATTCGTAAACCCTTCTTCTTGAGGGAAAAAAAAAATCTACTTTGAAATTAGCAAATAGAAACAGGCTTCAATTTTCAATTCTGAAACTGTCCTTCTTTCCACAGGGAGACAGATGCCAGACCATTCTTGTTTTCTTTGCCTGTATTTTAGGGGTACATTTTCTTCCACGTTGCAGAAAGCTAGCAAACCAGAATCGATGCCACTGACAAACGCCTGATTTCGTTAAACTTAGAAAGTTTTTCTTAAAAAAAAAAAAAAAGTTATATTTCTAATGTACATATTCATTATCCTATAAAAATAATGGCTTGTATACAAAAAGCGCAAAACAGTGAAAACAGAGAGAAGCACTATCAGAGGGGAAAAAGTGAAAGACTTCGTACAGTTTCTATCCTGATAACACTAAACTAGAACAGTAACAGAACACAAATTTTCTATTGCTTTCTTTTGAACACAATTAAACTTCAGAGTCTGTTAACATGTAGTTTCTGGAATCGATGCAAGCAATTAAAAAATTTCAACCAGAATGTTTTGTGAGGCGTAATTACTATAAGGTCACTAGATATTATTTGGAGTCAGTTTAGTTTATCACATTACGACATGACAGGACATGAGGCAAAAATTATAAATTCCTTCCCTAAATCTGTCCTTTTCTGATTTAGATGGATGAAGAATAATTAACTCTTAATTATTCAGATGACTTCAAGGCAGTTTCAGGATTCAGTAAAGAATGCAGTCATTTTAACCAAGGAAAGCAGTCTCCTATCATTTATCAAATCTTGCAACTTGACCAATGATGAATAAAAAAATCTATGTTTACCCATAGCCCTAACTGCTACCTTAGAGGTTGTTAAGCAACAAAATTTCCTTTAAATTCTACCATATGCAAATTATCAGATGCAATTTGCATTTTAAAGTATTTAACTCTACATATTTATTGGATTTTGAGGCCATGCTGATCATTGATTTATGTGCTTCTGGCAATCATATTTCCATATTTGTATGATTTTGATGACAGTAATAATTCAAATATGCAGAAAGTTGTTCTTTGAACAATATCTTTAATTACGTCCTCAAAGCATCATTGTTTTGCCTGGTGTCCTGACAAAAATGGTTTGAAATGAGAAATGGCATTATGATCCAAAATGCACAGAAGTACATTTGTCCTTTGCTGTCGAGTACCAAATGCACAGAAATGACTTTTCATGTTAACCAATCCTCAGCCCTAACCAGTCTGCAAAGCCCAGCAACCTTGCACGTAAATACTTTATTAATTCTGACACACTTTCACGACAAATTCAATCACAGTTCATAAGATTTCTGTTCAAAATGCAAAACCTGCCCCATTTACTTTGCCGCTAACTCAGAAAGTTTTTCTGCCACATTTTTTTATTAGAGTTGTCACAAATTATGTGCACTCTTATGAAAGCTATCAAGAACTGTAATCATTAAAAGATCCACAAATATTTTGCCCATTTACTTCTCAAACACAACCATCAACCATGTCTTCTGTCACCACTATCAGAACAGTTTGTTTTAATACAAGTTTGGTCACTGGAACACATGTATAAACTTTTTAGAATAATTGTTCACTCATGTACAAATATACAAGAGTAATGCATTAGCCTACACAATGAACTTGGGTTTTAGTTAAGCATTCCTATTTATACTAATGTTCATTTAAATATTGTGCAAAAGTCAAATATTATCAGAATAATATAAAATTTTACTTTAGTGCAGAATAGATTTACTAGTTTGCTGTTTCCGTAAGTAGTGTTCTACATAATACTCTTTCTGCCTCGTTCAGGGACAATCTAATATTTAAAATAAAATAAACAACAGACCCTTTTTCAAGTTATATATAATTTAAGAAGACTCAGTTTCTTTTAAAAAATGCATAAGTAGTGCCATAAATAGAGTAGAAATTAACCTAAATTTATCAACATTTTTCCATCTGTAAAACACACAATATTAAATTCTTATGAAATCATTAGGCATACAGTTTGCTTACTCAGAACCAAAACATACTGCAGCATAAATGGGTGGTTTGCTCTCTGAATATTTTTAAAATATGATTTACAGAAAGAAGATCCCTTGTATATTCCATCCTGCCAGAGAGGCAATAGCAATAACAAAGGTATGTAAAAGTAACCATGATCATCATTAAAAAGTAAAAGCAAAGCCAAAGGAGAAACCCCACAATAGTGACATTATTTTTTGGCCTGAATTATCTCAAAACAATAGTTTTTCTTCAGAAAGAGTTGAATATTTTATTTATGGATGTTGAACACAAATTTAGTGCACACTATAACTGTATAAAGCTCTGCTTTATATTTTATGAGAGCACCCCAGGCAAGCAAACATATAATGTAGACCTGATGTCAGCCACCCTAGTATACTCGTTATGATTTTTTTTTTTAAATCCCCAGGTAGAAGGAAAGAATTCACAAGCTTGTTACATCTACCTACTTCTGTCATTTAAATATAAGCTCCTCAGATCAGTAAATAATAGGAAACTGGTGTAATTTTGTTTGTGTCATGTTTTAAAGAGATATTTGTTATTCTGTTAAATACCATGGCACCGCCACCTCACCAAAACAACTCACCGAACTACCAAAATGCATTTTAAAGGCAGTTGCACTTTTACTGTTATTCTTGAGCCACTGTAATGTAAATATCTCATCTCTTTCTAAGCAAGCACAATGCTAGTGAAATACATGACATTTGGTGACCAGCCTTTAAGAAAATAATTAGATAAAGCCAAGCTGCTGTTTTCCAGCCCCTATCAGATTAAAAATGTTTGCCTCTTTAGCAGACAGGTATGCAGCACTTACTATACAAATTTTATAAGTAAGTTTACAATTAACTAAATGTGTTAGCAGCATGATGAGTAAACAGAAAATCTAAGCAAAAATAATTCATGTGTACTTATAAAAGAGTTCCACGTCTTATCTTTAAATCCTTCTAAAGATCATAGAGACAAACGTCTTTGTAATTTTTGAGTCTATTTACAACACACAAGCGCTGCAGCTGGGGGTGAAGTTAAATCAGCTTTTTCACGGGGAAAGAGGAAAAATTACCAGGAGCCTCTCCCAGCGACACTCCCTAGCGGCTGAGCGCGGAGGGGCAGCGGATCAGCCCCGCGGCCGCGCAAGGTTTGCGAGCGAGAGAGGCAGCGCCGGGAACAGCAGGCGCCAGCCCGGCAGCCAGCCCGGCTGATGGTGTGACAGCCCCGTGCCCTGCGCCCGGCACTCCGGAGGGATAAGGACAGCATCTCTGGGTCCTCACGCTCTGTATCTCGGCATTCTCCCGTTTCAGCTGAACTTCGCACATCTGTGCACACGCGTGTGTGTGTGTCTGCGTGTGAATAAGTCATCTAAAGGTTACGGAAAAGACACACAACAATTTAGATTAAATTAAATTCCAGAAAGGAGGCGAGGGGGGGAATAATGTCCACTTCACGGCAGCTAGTGAATCGTTTGTGGAAATGCTTAATCTAGAAAGCATATTACACAAAACCAACAAAGAACACACTTAATAAATCTCTACATTCCTCATAAACAGATAAATTGTGAAGGGGTTTCCAAGAAATTCAGGTATGTGATTACACACAAGTTTGCATGACCAGAAATACATTCTACCAAACACTGTTTAGCATCTCATAGTCCATTCTTAGAAAAACAAAACTGATACCTTAGTAAATTTTCTCCTTTTCCCCCCTCCCCTTTCTTTCCTTCCTACAGCCCATTAAAGTGCTCCAGGGACTTATTATTGTGCATCCCTTGTCCTGACCATAATTGCCCTCCAGGTACAATCTTTCTCATGACTGAGATGTCCTAAACACAGCCAGGTGCTCTCTAGGGCAGCCAATATATTTCCACAGTGTGAGGATCAAGTACTGGACATGTCCCAGTTCCACAAACAGCGGAGGGGACAGAACTAACACTGTTTACCTTATTAAAATCTGTGATTCTTGATGAACTTCTTGTATATGCTCTCGAGAAGGGGTCAAATACATTTTCCTCTCAGAGGACGAACTCATTTAATGAATCATGTGGCTACAATAAAAATCTAAACATAGAAGAAAGCTGAGATTTAACACACCTAATCCAAAATACTCCATTTTAGAACTTAAGAATAACACAGCATTCATTTATTTTCTAGAATATTCAACCAAGTATTAAACTGTAAAACTATTCTGTAAACACATTAAATTTTGGCCCTTAAGACTACAACATTGTAACTAAATGGGTAAATGAAAAATATTTTAGTTACAGCTAAGGCTCTCAATATATTTCAAGGATAATGAATGAAACCCTAAATCGATACCATAAAATATAAAGAATTTATAAATAATTAAGACATTTATCTTCATGGTAGAGAATAAAGTTATTGTATGTAGTTTAGATATGAAAATGAAATTCCTGTATAAAACTGGTACCATTTTTATCATTTGTAGAGCTCAGTAGCACTGCTTATTAATAATAGATTAAGCAGTTGTAGCCAGCTATATAAATTGGCAGTTGATTGCAAAGGGACCTAAAATTGCAATAGCACAGCATAGCAGTTAATGCAAAAAATGGCCCTTTCATTTGTAAAATAACAAAAACCTGCACCTTAAATTGCTGTGCTCAGCTTGTAGCTGTTGTAAGGCAAAAATGAAAGGATTAGGATAAAATTAAAGTGATATCGTAGTAGCATTTACCAGCAAATATGATTACAAATGAAAGTCAGTTTCAACACTTCCTTCTCATTGAAAATTAAAGCAAAATATTCACTAGTTTACACGGCAAATTCAGAATCACTCGATCTGAGAAAGTCAAAAGGCATAGCTAATATTTCAATGCTGTACAGTGAACTACTTCATACAGTACAAATGAGTAATATACCTTTGAAAGAATTCCACTCTGCGAACTGCTAATGAGTACCTTCTCAGAAACAAGCCGCTTTTCCAGGGGCTTAAAAGAAATTCCTTTGTATCAACTTAGTTGTATGCAAATTAGGTTTAAAAAAAGGAAGACCTGGATGGGAATTGAGAGCAATGAAACATTGCAATGCACAACGCAGATGAAATGCAAAGGTAAACATACTTTTTGTATGTGTTAGTCTCTGCTTCATGCTTATGCCTGAACAGGCTTACTAGAAAACATCTGCTTCTATAAAAGCTAAAGTCAACTTGGCAAAGGCAAGTGCTAAATGGCCAGTTTCCATTTAAAATGCCTAAACCCAGGAACAAAATTAAAAGTATGTTGAGACACTGAAAGTATCCACTTTTATAAAAGTTACATATAGCTTTTCAGTGATTGAGTTTCCACAGCATTTGGACAGTGTAAGCATTCTTCCAATCAGGCACAATTAGAAATACCAGAAAACTGCAATAGATATGAGAGTCACTTATAACACAAAACCTTGACCAACAGGTAAAAAAAAAGTATTATAACATTTTCCTGCAGTTTGAAAAAGGTGTACGTAGAAAAATAGCGTATAGTGTGTGACTAAGCACATGAAATAAGAAAAATGTACAGGTCAACTCATTTATAGTAATTCAACCTTCATCTTCTGATTTACTTACTGTAAAAAATCTATTATAGCCACAATTTGGTAGTGAACTGTAGCCATCTACTGGAATGAACAGATAAAGCAAATGTTTAAGACAATGTTCCTTCCCAGGAATTCGGTTTGCTCTGAATGCTCTAGTATAGGCCAGAAAAATGAATGGTGTTAGATGCTATTAATACTGGAAAAGGAATACCTCTCCTAGCCAGTGCAGGATAAACAGTGTCAAAAATACATTTGGCAAGCACATTTAGGAAAAAAATGCAGTACTTCTGACAATAGCAATGCATAGATTGTTTGCTATAAATGGTGAAATTTTATCTTACAATCACTGAGTTTACATTTTCAAAAGCATTTAATAGCAAATATTTCAGGTGAAATGAAGTACTACTTATTGAATATTAATTTAAAAGCAAACTAAATATCTTCAGCACATCATTACTACAGGACAGTGTGTTTCATTATTCACCGTCAACATGTAACATAGTACTAATAAGCTTAGCTTTATTTTAAAAACAAAAAAAGAGAAAAGATCAAGCCATGCTGAAGTCTGCTGCTGTTCTGAAACATGAGAGCTTATCCCAATACTTATGGCAATATTTTAAGTACAGAAACTCTGGTTACATCTAACTCTCATGAGATAAGGATTAATATTCCTAGAAGAATTAATTCAACCTATGTTCAGCTTTTCAGTACATCTTCTAAGACATCTCAAATCCTATCAGGAAAGGAATGCATGTTGAAGGGATAGGAGGGACCTGTAGTAAAATCCAAACCTATTATGGAGGGAAAACAACCTACAGAAAAAGATGATAGCGTTTGTTAGAGGTAACTCTTGAAAGAGTGAGCAAGGTCTCGCCTTGGGCTCAGAGGAAGAGACTGAGTGGGAAAGTTACGTTGCTGCCTCCAGAGGCAGTTTCATCAACAAGCATTGTGGTGATGAGTCCTTGTATCTCCAAGACCTTGTATCTCCAAGATGTTAGCAGTAACATCACTGCTAACAGTATGTTCTCATCACTACTTATGTTCTCTACAACTAGTGCAGTGTGTCCAAGGATGATCATTCAGTGCCAAGCTGAAGGTATCCAAATATGTCATCAGATGTCAAGATGCTGATAAAATTGTTGAGTGGGGAAAGGGGAAACCAGCCACAACAAGACTCTGTCGTCCCACTGTTAATGCAGGTTTTGGCAATTTAATTGTCATTATGAGGGGACTCATAGGCTACATCATCAGTACACATTCCCCTCTGTCCTCTAGGCATTTTGGCCCTATAAAAGCAACATCAAAGTCTCTTCCAGGCAATTCAAGTGTCCTAAGGCACTCAGTCCATGTTATGCATAAATGCAGCAGAAATACATTTTCTGTTGCATTTGGGCCCTAAAACAGACACAAGAGATTTCTTAAGATTAATCCCTGCCTTGCATAAAACTAGTCCATCAAAGGTACAATGCTTAATCAGTATAGAAGAAAGGTAATCCTAGATGACTGGAAGCATAATGGTCTATATTTTTAACCTTATGCAGTGCTTCTGGAATTGCTTCCTGAAGCAGGGGTCAAATACAGCAGGGAAGAGAAGTGGAGAATACCAAGAACATTCAAAGAACAACACAGAATGTACACACACACACAATCACATATACAGAGTATGCCCTACAAAATGGGAGAGAGACTAGAAAATCTTTATGCCATGATTAACCCCTGTATAACTCAGCCTCTATGGCTCAGAGGAGGCCAGCACGGTATAAAAAAAAAATTATTACATAGAACAAGTCAGCAGATCTCTGCAGTCAGGAGGATGTTAAGATCTCCTCAAATGTGCCTGAAATTCCACAAATATATTTGAAGATCTGTTCCACTGTATTTATTGAGAGACTAGCAATGCCAGGTGCAAAAATCAACTGTTCTGCTCAAAAAAATCCATTACTTAAGCTTTGTGGCCTGAGAAAAGCAGCAACATTCAATAATTTTTTAAAAAATCACAAATAACTGTCTAATAAAGTGAAATGTAACTAAACAGTTTTAAATGGAAAACAACATCTTGGCAAGTCACTTACAATAGCCCATTAATGAAATTAATTATTTAAGGTATAAACAGTAAAACTTACACTCAGCAAATTCAGACACATTAAACTCTTTGCATTGATGGGCTCTCTTTGAGAAAACTATTTTTCTGCAACAAATGGGGAGAAATATCTAAGAACTATCCCACCAGGCAGAATTGGTAGTGAGCAGATGGGGTAGTAACATCTTTAACCATCACCATTAAGTCTCAAAAAGGATAAACATATTCATGGTTCAAAGTACAAACCAACCATGGATCATCATC